>NW_020799504.1:33566-37887 GCF_003259725.1 Athene cunicularia | reverse complement strand
TGTGATGAGGGGTGCAAAGTGTGTGACAGGGTTGATGGGACACACATGAGATGTGCTCGTGCAACAGGGTGCACAACAGGGTGTGCAAGGCATGCAGTGGGGTGCGTGTGACGCGTGTGCTGTGCTACTGGGTGAGCAGGGGCACGATGGAGGGTGTGACGGGATGTGCAAGGTGTGCGACACGGTCCGTGGGGCACACTTGGGGTGTGCTTGTGCAACGGGGTGCACGACGGAGCGTGTGGTGGGGTGTGCGAGGCACGTGCAACCGCCGCACTACCTGCCACGCTTTGCTGATGGGGCTGGAGCAGGGTTGAGGGACACCCCCTGCCCCCGTCACTCCTGCCCCTCCTTGCACTTCACTGTCACACCCAGCCCCCGGCGTGTCCCCCCGTGTCCCCCCACCTGCTCCCCTCGGGCCCCGGGGCTCATCCCCACGCTCACACCAGGCCCGCAGAGCGCAGCAGCCCGGGGGCTGCGGGGCAGGAGCCACGACGGCTCCGCATTCCCCGCTCTTGCCTGGGAGGATTTAAAAAAAAAAAAAAAAAAAAAAAAAAAAAAAAAAAAATAAATCCACAGAAGCACCAGCAGGTCCCCAACTGTCACCGCTCTCCCCTTCTCTCTCCCCAGGGTGGCTCCAGCGCTGCTCAGCCCTGGGGCAGGCTGGAAAAGTTGGGATTTTGGTGTTTCCAGTGTTAATGGGAGCAAACAACTAATCCCAGTCTCAACAAATCCCAGTCTCCGTCCTGCCGCGGGCACGGGCTCCGCGAGGCAGGAACGCTGCACCCACCCTGGAGAAACGCCGCCAGCACCAGGCAGGGAACGAGATATCAACTTGCTGGAGAAATTAAAAAAATAAACCCGGTTGGAGCAGTGGGAATACGGACCTGAACGTGACACGGCCGCGTCCTGCTGGCCCGCAGCCCAGCGAGCCGGTGCTGTCCCGACCGCTCTCCAAATCGTGGTTTTTTCTGCCCCGAAATGCTGCAAAATGGAGCAGAAAGGCCAAGGAGCATCACTGAGCTTGGTCCACCCCCAGCCCTTCCTCGGGGCTCCGGTGGCCGAGCACAGATGCTGCAGCAGTTCAATATACACAGTGTATGTGTGTTTATATAATAATTATATTTTTTTTCCCCCCAAGCGATCCCTCTCCAGGACCCCCTCCCTCGGGGAGATTCCCCTGCTGCCCCCCTCTTGCAGCACATTCAGAAGTTTTTAAACAGAGCCAGTTTGAATTTGCACCCCCATAATCAGGGCTGTGGCCACAAGACAGAGCCCACGTCCCAGCCACGGGCCTTAGTAATAAAAAAAAAGAAATGGGTTCCTTAAAAGAAATTTAGATGTCCGTTTCCTGCAATATCTCCTTCCTCCACATTTGTTTGATTTCAGAGTTGAAAGTGTTACGTTTGGTTATTAGGGGAAAAGGCTGCGGTTTCTCCTCCAGGGACGAGGGGGGGAGGAATAAAGTGAAAATAAGTCCTTGACGGCAGAAATCTCTCCAAATCAATCAGCCAGATTCGGTACTACCCGCTGAGGAAATTGCTCCTTCCATTCTATTTTAAAGGAATTAATTCTATTTATCAGAGAAAAATGAGAGGAAACAGTCAGCAAGGAACACCTTTGGGCAATTCCTCCGGGAAGGAGATACAACGGCGAGAAAGTGCAATTGTTCCTCTGAAAGAGGGCTTTTGAACGGCACATTACCGAGGATTAGGGAAAGCTCTCTGGAGGGGATTAAGGTTTCACTAAAAAGCTCCTTTCTCACCACTCCTCAAAGCCGCCGCCTCCTCTCCAGACCCAAACGCCCTTCGGACGCCCAGGGTGCCCTCCAGCGCCATCCATCACCCCCCCCAGGCTCCTGCTGAAGCCTCCGGCTCTGCCCTCCCAGGTTTTTCTCCCCTATTTTGAGAAGTGGGAGCTGGTCCCAGCACCCTGAGCCGAGGCCAGAGCCTCCCCAGGCAGGTGCAGGGCAGAGCTCAGCGCTTCATCCCCGTGCGGGGGCTCTTCTGCTCCCCAGGGATACGGAGCTACAGGGAAGAGCTTGCAAAGCCACCTCGGGGGAAAATAACTGAGGGGTTGGTAAAAGCCACACGAAGCGTCTCCCTGAGGCTGCTCCCCCCCTCCCGGCGCCGAAGCCACGGATCCATCCGAGGATGGCAAAGCCCCTCCGGAGCAGGCAGGAGGAGCGCGGGGAGGGCGGCAGCTCTGCCAACTTGCCTGGGGGAAGCTGGAGAGCTGGTAGATGAACATCAGATGCAAACAGAGGCTGCAAGCCGAGATAGCAGGCTGCCCTGTTATCTTTATTTTAGCACCTTGGCTGGTGGGCTGGCAGCAGGTGAGGAATGATCTCAAACTGACATAAGAGCGGATTGCTGCGACGGGGAGAGACAGGAGAAATATGTTTTCCTGCTTAAACGAGCAGAGAGACACACGGAGGACTGAATGGCCTGTGAAGACTCAGCATTTCCCCAAATCAAAACCAATCGTTATCCTCCCGGAATCGCCGCAGGATGGCTTCCACCCGCTTGCCATGGTCCGGGGCCCTCTCTGAAAAAGCTTCAGTAAGAAACACCCCAGCAAGAACTTCTACGAGCAGCACGTTAATTCCCCTCAGTAATTTTGAGCGGGCTGCCTACGCTGCGACCACACAGGGATTTCCAGCCCAGCCCAGCAATGCCGAAGCATCACCAACTCCCACCCGTCCCAGGCGAGGCAGCGCCGGCAGCTGAGGCCTGGCAGGACCCTCCCGCTCCATCAGCTCCTTGCTTTGGACTCACGGGACCCCCCTCCCCAAGTCTCTCGGTGTCCAAACCAAGGGACAGGTCAGAACCTCCCGTCCTGCCGGCGAGGAGCGGAGCAGCTGCCCCCCCACACACAGAGCTCCCTCACATCAGTGATTTACACCACACCAGCACATCTCGCCCACACCGAGGAGGGAGCTGGAAGGATTGATTCTGCCTGGCCAGAAACAACAGGGTTTGGGACTAGTTTTGATTTTTTAAAAGAGGTTCAAACGTAGAGCACAGCTTGATGGCAAAGACAGGGTACGTCTCTGCTCCCCGCGACCCAGCGACACCGTTCACCTTCCCGCCGCCTCCTCTGCTCTTCCCTGGTTACACCATCATCCCACAAACGCGTTCTCTGCCGAGCTGGCTGGCACGGGGACGGAGCCTTTGCAGAGATGAACAGACCTTAGTGCAGGCAGAGGGCAGGCACCAAACCTAAGAGAGCAGGAGGGACCATACAGGCCTTTTCATAAGCCCATTTTTAAGGTGCCAAAGGGCCGATGAGCAACATTAGGAGAGCGCTCTGCCCTGCCAGCGCCATCAGGAACAACCTCACACACCTCTGCAAATTCTCCTCACATTTGAGGAGAGGTTGCAAGAGCCACACAGATGTGCACAGCCTCCGAGGGAAGAGATTAAAGCCAGGCTTTCCAAATCCTCATCTAAAAAAACCCCAGGCTCGGTGTGATGCAGATACGCAAAGGCAGGAGCCCGCATGCACTCCCGTGTTTTCTCAAGCAGCCGCTGCTCCACCTACACCCTCCAACCACCCACAGTATTGACAGATCCCATCGCCAACTCCAGAGCAAGCTGAGCACAGCAGGTTTTACAGGTACACAAGAAAGCAGCACTGGGATTCCTCCTATTCCCTCTCACTGCCCAATCCTCCCCTATCAAAAAAAAACCTTAAAAGAAAATACAAACACCCAGCTAACAGCAAGCACCACGCTTCCTACAGAAAAACAGGAGTAAAATCCACTGCACTGAGCTGCTTCCCAGGGCATTGGGACAGGCCAGCTGCAAGCAAACCCCTCCAGGGTCAGCAGGACCCGCTGGCTCCTTCTATCCTGTGGCCCACATTTGCCAAAACCAGCAGAAATTGCCCTACACATACTTGAAAGTCCCTAATTCAAAGGAAATTTCCAAACAGGCACGTTTAGGGCCAGATTTTGGACAAGCCTTCAGCAAGATAAGTGTCAAAAAGGTTTCCTACCACAAGAGGGAAGGAAGCCTGGCCAGGTGGGGAGGTTGCACGACCCCTCCCGTCCCCCGACCATCTGCATGAGGTAAGCACAGGAGACAAGGCAGATTAATTACAAGGAACTAGGGGAACTCAATCAGCTGAGGTGTGGCAATCAAGGAAGATACATGGAGTGCAGGGAGACAGATGGTTGTGCGCATTTATTTTTCTTTGATAAAAATGGTATGCAAATTACACAGCCATGGAGGCTCTTGGGAAAAATATCACCCTGCTGGTCCTCGGGGAGTTTCTTGGAGAGTCATAACATTCAAACACACCAAAATGGGGGGGGGGGGAA
>NW_020799504.1:22532-33516 GCF_003259725.1 Athene cunicularia | reverse complement strand
GGGGGGGGGGGGAAATGGAGAATGGATCTAAACTGGAAAGAACATGAACTTCAGTGTTTTCCAGTGAAGCGAAAAGATTGTGACTTTTTCAATTTCCTTTTTTGTTTTTACACTTTCAGAAATGAGCCTACTGAGCACAAGAGTCAACAAACCCCTGACACCACTGCGCGAGAACTAAATTGCTTGGGCAGAAACACACCTTTCAAACACGTTCTTCTGCACGGCACTTTCAACTCAAGTTCAAGAACAGCAAGCCTGATCCCGGAAGGCATCGAGGCTCCTTTACACCATCCCAAGAGTGTAAAGAGGCCACACTTCAAATGTAGTTTTCATGCACATTAACTCTCTACCAGGAGATCAGAGGCACCTGTGTGCAAGGGACACAGGCTCAGTTCATCCAATAGAACATCAAGACAAATGACATCAGAAATTTTCAGGTCATTTCAATTTTTCTTTTGATCCATTATCAATAAGATGCTGGGAGAAATAACCAAAACCCGAATTGGCTCAAGTTTTAAATATTTGCCTGAAAGGAGGGCTAGGGAAGGGAATCATGTACAGTTAAAATCAAGCTACTCAAAACACAATCATTCAGGTAAGTAACTAGAAGTATCGCCTCTACCATCTAGAGAGAGAGAGAAGAGTGTCTGAGACAGAGGGCATATTTAGGAAAAAATACACATCTGAAGTCTCTGTGGCCACGATGAGAACTGGAATCCACATACAAGCCAGTTAAAGAGCATTTCAACATGAAATCTTAACTTAGTAGGAAGGTCAGGGGTTAAGCTGTATCTTTTTTTTTTTTGTTTTAAATACATGGACAGCTGTCAGATATGAAAATGATGGTGGGCTTTCCTGAAAGATCCCCCTGTGCATGTGTATGGATGCATGTGCTGACGTCTGTGGGGCAGCATGACAAGAGTTTAGGAAGGCTGGGAGCCCAGCAGTCTCTCAATAGCTGCATTGATGTCTCCACCAGTAGCAATAAGCGCCTGGAGGTTGGCCTCACGGTTAATGAAGCCCATGGCGTTCAGCTGCTCCAGCTGCTGTTGGAATCGCACTTCAGGACTCTGCGCCTGCAGAGGGAAAGGACAAAGACCTCAGAGTCAGACAGCAGAGATCAACATCCAATAGGGGCAGGGACTCTTGAGCTCAGCTTTAGGCGTCCTGAAATACTCCGGGCTTGGTTTAGTGGCGTCACCCACTGCCCCACAGTGCCACAGGCTTTGGCACAGCAGGTAGTTGGTCCCAGTTCCATACCTACGGTGACACCAGTGCCAAGATGACGATCACAAAATCATCTTGGTTGGAAAAGACCTCGAGGATCATCTAGTCCAACCATGAACCTCACACTGACCGATCCCTAGCACTCTTAGCTCCAAAGCTCTGCAGAGGGCTGCTATACCCCAAAGAATCAGCCAGCCCGAGACACCAAACTGGTCATAAAGCACCACAGTCAAGAGAAACCTGCTGGGGAGATGCCTAGAGCGGGGTGGGATCGGGACAACCTCTACCTCACCCTGGAGATGTCCATCCCCAGGAGGGCACGCACAGCTGGGCGTTACGTACTTGAGAGCTTCCTCCGGCCAGCAGCTGGATCATCTGCTGCATGAGCTGCTGTTGGGGGTTACCACCCCCAGCTGGAGAGGCACTGGCCGGCGTCGAAGCGGAGGGAACGGGGTTCTCCGGGATTGTGCTTCCTCCTGTGGAGGACGGGGGCATTCGAGGCATGCCGAAGGAGCCGAGGCTGTGGAGGAAGGCAGGGGGTGCTCAGAGGCGAGCTGGCACTTCTGGGTGTCCCCCCAGAGCTGGGCAGCACTGTACCCAGCAGGCTCTGCCAGGCTGGCCCTCGCTTACAGGACAGCTTTGTCAATTAAACTGGCTGCATCACACGAGGTACAGGGATTAAGGAATCCTGACAGAGGCACAGACCTAAAAGGAACCGCAGAGGCTGAATGTGACCCACGTTGCTGGAGAGCAGAAGGCCCGAGGGCTGCTGGCAGACCAGTCTGTCCCAGCGTACCCGCCCAGCCTCCTGGCTGCGCATCTCACACTGCTCCCCAGAGATAAAAATTCTTCAGTTCGGCCAATACTGAATAAAGCAGACAAAAGATGGGGGAGGGACCAGGTGGTTTCCAAACCTTTCCTCCAAAAAGAAAGGGTCAAGGACTTCCCACGTGAAGTACAGGCAAGCGGGAAGCGCTAATTAGCTGGAGCTCAGGCCTGTGGGCGCACACAGAGTCCCCACGAGGGTGCCCTAAGCAGATCTCAATGAATCAACAGCCACTCTGCCTGCTGGTCCCAAGCATGTCAGCTCTGCCTGCAGAAACCCACTCGAAAGCGCTTATTACCTTGGCACTAGTCCTGGGGCCTCCGTTTGCAGCGTCTGGAGTCCCTGCTGGATCTGGAGGAGCGCCTGCATGGCGCGGGGGTTGGTGAGAATGGAGAGGGAGTCTGGGTTCTGCATCTGGGAACAAAGGCAAAGAGACACAGCGGTACCAACCAGCACGAGCTTTGGCAGGCAGAGACCCACCAGCTCTCAATGGGAAGAACAGTCAGCGCAGAGCTGCGCCTCTCGCCCTGCAGCCAGAGCGAACCCGAGAGTCTGGTTCCTCCTTGGAGTCTCCAGACTGCAGGGCTCATCTAGAGATACTCAGAGAGTTTAGATCAAATTTCCTAAATGAACTAGGTGAATCAGATTAGAACTGGGGGCACATGCCTTTGGAATTAAAGCCATTTTTATTTGATTTACCTCAGTGAACCAGCTGCTCTAGCACAATTAGCTGTTTTAATTTTTGTAAACTCATTACAGTGAGACTGTCACACAGGGGCTTCATGTAGCTTAACTACTCTAATTTGAAGTCCACCTTTAGGTAATTTAGATTACTTAATTTAGACTGCCTTGTCTAAACAAGCTCTTCCTTTCTCTCTCCCCGGTGCAATCCCCTTTCTTTCACAGCCCAAACCACCCAAGCCCACATGCTTCCTAGTCCACCTGACCAAGCAGCTGAGATACTCCCTTTCCTACAGAGGATGGAAAAGCTCTGGAGCCCAGGGGCTGAGAGCAGCACAGGGCCAGACAGGGGCCTTTACCTGCTGCAGGAAGACAGGGAGCTGAAGGCGGAGCTGTTCTTGAAGCTGTGGATTCCCAGCAAAGAGGGGGACATTTACCATGATCTAGCAAGAGACAGCACACGTAGGTAGGGTCAGAGGGTTGCTGCCACTGGGCTGTTAAACCCTACGTAACTAAGCCACAAAGAACAAGTCAGTCATGCCCTGACTCCTTCCCTGGGCTTTCAACATGTTCCCCCGCTCATGGGGACTGAAACAGGACAGCTCAATTCCTGGCAGCAGCGTGGAACAGGCACCACTTGGCCACGGGCAAAGAGAAGGGCCATTCCCAGGTCCCTCTGAAAGCCACCTTTCTCGTTAGGGACTCTGCTATGACACAGGGTTCAGTACTGCGACCGCCTTCAAGCTATCGAGAAATATAACAAAAGCCTCTGCGTCCACTCAGCTCTCTGGTTTCTGCAAGAGGAACCACTCCAGCGACAGAAGCAGACTGGTCCCACACGCACCGTGCTCACGGCCTGTCTGACAACAGAAGTCAACTGCAACACTTCTACCTGTGCTGCAAAGTCCGGGTTCTGGGCAAGAGTTTGCATCATGCTCCGCATGTAAGGGGCAGAGATCATGTTCTGCATCAGCTGAGGGTTTTCAGAAATCTGCTGCAGGAGTCCTTGCATCTCTGGGCTGTTAAACATGCCTGCAAGGGGAAAGGGAAGACAAAGGAAAGCCCCTTACAAGCCTGAGCACTGCTGCAGTGTGCCTGAAATACAACGTGACATAGAACAGCAGTGCCTTTACTTCATCCCCTGGCCATGTGGACAGCCATGGTAGCGCTTTGCTTGCCACTCTCCCACGCTCTTGAGGGCTGGAGGGACACCAGAAATAACCCATTTGTGCTTACAACTGGGATGGAATCATTCATCTGGTGAGCAGCCACGGAGAGGCACCCAGATGCCAGAGGGATCCGCCCTCCAAGGAAGCCTGGGTGACCTGCTCAGTCAGCAGCACCCTCTAGTTTCTCTCCCCGTCTGGTTCCTCTCACTTACGTACCAGCCCCGATGCTCGCAGCATTCAGCCCGAAGGGGTTGGATACAGTCGGTGTGCTTTGGGTGGTCGCCGAGCCAGTGCTCCCTTCGCTGCTGGGCGCCTGGTTCTGGGAAGCAGGGGGTGTGGGGCTCCAGGGGTTCGGCAATGGCTCTCTGTTCTCCGTCCGCAAAGGCTGAGAGCTTGAGCTATCAGAATTCCCCGTCAAGGAAGAGAAAGGATTGTTGCCAAACTAGGGAAAAAAAGAGAAATAGCTGTAATCAGTTAGCCCCAGCAGAGAATGTCGGGCTAACCCCACCGCTGTACGAGCTAGGGAAGGGCTGATTGTGTTCATCCAGGTCCAGAACTGGCTAAACACATGCTGTAATTTGCCTCCTGAGAAATCTCTAATCCACAACACACCTCGCTCAAAAAAAGACCCGGCTCAAGAAGCGGCTCTGGCCCTAGATTTGGCTCCCAAATGCAGAGCTTCAAAACAACCATGTAAAATCAGCACCCGGACATACCAGTAGGTAATGCTAGACTGGAGTATGTCTGCACAGCCTTTTGCAGACAGACCTGCGCTCACTCCTCCTGTGCTTCGAGCCAGCTGGAGCTCAGCCAGCTCCAATCCAAAGGCGTCAGGCTTGAGCTAATACAGTGAGCTGGGCTGAGAGCAGAGGGCTGTGCTAACGAAGCCACAGGGCCTTCACATGGGCGAGGGCTGGCACCCAGCCTGCCTGGAGACCAACGGGGCAAGGGCAGGTCTCTGCTCAGATACCCCAAAGCGTGTCAGAAAAGCAGGTGACAGGCACTGCCCCACGTTCTCCTGCTAGTGGCTGCATTCACCACCTAGAGCGGGAGGGGAGGAACAGCCAGGCTTTGGGAAGGCTGCCCCGGGAGCGTGAGGGTCAGGGAAGGACCCCGTCCCACACGCAGCACGTTACACCCCAATACCTGCTCCCTGGCTGCACTGAACATGGGCTCCTGGATGTCCGTGTACATCCGGCGCAGGGCGTTGTATCCTCCTGGAATGCTCTCGAGGTTACTCAAAGCACGGTCCTGGTTCCGCATCATCTCCTGCATCATGGCAGGGTTACGAGCCAATTCCATTGTCTGGGAGAAGGAGGAAAACGTGGAAAGCTCAGGCCCATGTGCACCACGGAAGACCGGAGCGGATCAAGAGACTGGTTAGCAGCCCAGTGATATTCTGATGATCTACCAGCCAAGCACTGAAAGAGTTAAGTCTCTGCTCCCAGAAGAAAGAGTATAATTAAACCCGTTTCACAGCCAGAGAGCAGAGAGATCATTTATCCAAGCAAAGAGAGCCCAGGGATCCTGGCTCCTCCCATCCTTGCTCAGCTCTCTTCCTTCTCAACCTCAATTCAGCTGGATGAGATTGTTTTGTTTCTAAGCAGGATCAGGACATCCAAACATTTAACACCCATATGTTCCCACTCAAAGTAGATGGACTGCATTCAAAAACTGAGAAGGTGGAAGAGACTAGATCCTTCCCATTTCAAGAAAACCAAGAAATCCACCCACTCCAAACTTCTGATGGGTCTCCCCTGCACAAGGAACATCCAGATCTCATTTGAGGAGCTGCTTAAGTACAGATCATTCACAATTTAGTTCTGCAGCTCTGGAATTTCACGTATGGCCGACACAGTTGAAAGAAAGATAACTGAGAAGCAGATGGAAATTAGGCTCACTCAGCAACAACCCTGAAAGCTCTCCTGACAAGTCTTCCAGGGGGAATAGCAGAGTCCTGTCAAGGGCTGTCTAACACTTAAACTCACTCGTCCCTTACGCTTCCCTTCCGACTAAGCTCCAGTCCTGCAGACAGCCAGTCCTCTAGGACACGGGTCTGCTCTGTGCCAGGACTCTACAGAAAATTGAGACCTAGGATCGTGGCCTATGACTAGTGCTCTCCACTGATATAGGTAGTAAAATATTGACTGTACTGCTCTGTAGTCTATACTTAATCTAATCGAGAGAAATGGAGAAAAACAAAAAGCTTTTGCAGCAGCTTCACTTCTCTATGACTGCTTTTACTCCCATTCCTGAACCAGAACACAGTAGCCTTGTACGCAGCACACCAGGATGATCCCAGCATCCTTTTTTGCCCAACACACGATGGATTCAATAGCCCTGAAAGGGAGATAAGAGTTGCAAGCATGTGGGTTGAGCAATCAGTATTCACATAACTCAAGACCACCATCTGTTTGTGGGGAGCTTACAGCAGGAAGAGATCTCTAAAATCACTGATCTGGCATTCACACACTCCCTTTGGAGAGCAGACACGGAAGCTGGTCCACAAAGATGCTCCTCAACATGCTTTGAACAGGCCCTGGTGTGCTGACTCACCTGCCTCATGAGCTCTGGGTTATTCAGCATGTGGCTTATCTCTGGATTTCGCTCCATGAGCTGCTGCATCTGGGGATTGGCCATGATCATCTGTCTCATGAGGTCAGGGTTAGACATCATGTTCTGCACCAAGGGATTCTCCATGATCTGAGAAAGCATCTCCGGGTTGGACATCAGCTGCCGCTGCATCTGCTGCTGGAGCTCCATGAAGTTGGCAGAGCCCATCCCAAGGTTGCCCAGCCCAGTGATGCCGCCAAAGCCAGCTGGAGAGGGAACAACACACGGGGAGAGAGGCGTGAGTCAGTAACAGTCGGCAGCTGCAAAAAGAGGACAAGCGCATCAGCTGAACTGCGCCCACACTACTCGAGGGGTGTCCTAGAATCCCACGGTGGCCAGCTCGGAGGGAGGACATCCCCTGCACACGCTTCACTAAGGGCTTCAGTATCATCCTGAGCAGGGAAACCGAGGTGTTCCGGTGGAAACGACTCATGCAAAGCCCACAGCAAGCCGAGATGACTACGGGGCTCAAGAACCCCAACTCCTTGGTCTAATCCTAGGAAATTCTTCTTCCGTGTCACTCCACCTCACAGCCATCACTTACACAGGAGGGATGTCGCACTATTGGGGCCTCCGTCGCCAGGACCTCCCATGGTCCCTGAGCCGCTGCTCCGTCGGCTGCCGCTGCCTGCGTCGGGAACGGCGCTGCTGGATGTGGAAGGCTGAGATGGGGCAGCGGGAGAAGAAGGGGTTGCAGTGGGGGCAGAAGCAGCATTCGGGGCAGAAGCAGCAGATGTCGAATCTTGGACCCTGGAAAGAAACAAAAGGCAGCATTAAACCCCTGAGATTCAGGAACGGTGAGCAGAGTCCTCTGCAGGGGACACACGGGGGGGCACCCCATGCTGACCGCCCCTCCCTTCACACCCGTTGTCCCCAGGGCAGCCCCAGCTGCTTCCATTCCCACCTGCCCAGTCGTGCTCCCGGACACCTTCCATCTGCTGGGATCTGCTTCTCATCCTGATGCATAACAGCCCCTGACATTTTATCCTGGCCCACACAAAGTGGCTTGACAGGTCTTACCCCGAGTTGTATCTTCCTTGAATCACACTGAACTATTTACCTCAGCTATATATCCTTGAGCAATGAGTTTGCTCCAAACAGGAAAATCCTCCTGCTGCTCCCACAGAAACCACAGGAGGTTACAGCAGGGCTAGTACATGGGGTAAACAAGAATTTGCTTTTCTGCAAATCGTCCCATGCACTGAATATTTCTATCAGTGCTCCTGCGGGCAAAACCAATATCAGCATTACTCTACGGAGAGGGAAACTGAGGCACAAAGCAGCTAGCATCCTTCCCATGAAGCTACAGAAAGTTTTCTGCCACCTTGGCTATGAATTCACATCTCTGCCACTGGCTGTACTTCACATGCAAGGCTTCTCTGTCCAAAAAAATTTGACCAGAGCTTCTTTTCATACACACATGCACATACTGTGCCATAAGCCACAGCACAGCAGATGCTGGACATGAGCTTTACTGAGTAAACCAACACAAGCTAGAACCTTGTAATCACAGTTCCTCCTCAGGATTTTTATAGGAACTTGAAAGACAACATTTAAAGATTCTCTGAAGCATCTGCAGACATGACAGCGTGTCCTGGACTAGTGCTGAAGAGCTTTCACATGAAATTTGACCACAAAAACTAACTTTACTTGCCTCAAATAATGCTATTATGCCACTGACAAGTAAACAAGAACAATTTCTTGAATTTTTTTCCCCAAAGCAAGAATGATTCCTCTCTCTAACTCCCTTTCCCTATCACTCTTATTTCTAAGACTTTAAAAAAAAAACCCAACAAAAAACACCTGAGGGTCCCTGTCCACTTCCCAGACTCACCTGACTGCTGCTGAAAATCAGCAGCCACCGAGAGGGAGGCAGAGCACGGAAACAATGCAAATAGGAAGCTGAACAAAAAAGGAAGAAGGAAGCTGAAGAAAGGTCACTTGGTTTCTCTCAGCACAGGAAGAGGCTGTAATGTCTTCAGAAAGCACTTATCTATGACTATTAGTGGGACAAAAAAAATAGCAACCCAGGAGAGATCTCTTGTTTACCCTTTGAATTGGTTCACAAGTACTGCAGTTTGCTGTGGAGACAGTGGTAAACAGCATCAGGCTATCAGGCTACCTGGAGAGGCAGCATCCAGAGGGAGGCCTCCTGCAGAAGCTGACAATACACACACTTGTCTTTGTAAGAAAAAAAAAAAAAAAGAGGGGAAAAAAAAAAGCACACTAATCTTGACTAAGCCAGTAAGGCAGCTCTCCCAGGGGACAGCAGACCCACAGAAAGAGACGCAGCCCCGTTAATTCACCAGGAGTCCCATCAGGCTGCAGCAGGGAGCCCACAAAATGGTTACAAAGGGGGTTTTGAGATCAACAAGAAGATGCAGCCGCACCTGAAGTACATCAACTCTTCCCAAGAACCTTCTGCGTCCAGCGCTCCACCAGGCCAAGCCTAACCTCGCCAAACCTTGAGCTCAACCCTTTTCCCAGACCGAGCTATGCAGCGGAGAGGGACACAAGCGATCCGTGTCCGACCTACCCCTGGGCTCGCCCGCAGCACTCGAGCGAACAAGCGCCCTGCCGCACGCCCGCGGTCCCACCGCCCAAGGTTCTGCACGTTCCCACGGCAGTGGAGCACCCGCCTGCCCGCAGAATCACCCTTCTGCCCTACAGACAGGCACGGTGTGTCTCCACAGCACCCGGGACAGCATGAGCACAGGCTTTGAGCAGAGCTTAGGATAGGAAGTGAAAGAAAAACCGGAGCATTAGCTACAACTTCCACAGAAATTCATGGGGAAGGTAGTTTCTGTTAACAGGAACTTATCTTTGTTAGAACCAGTATCAAGCTCCAATGGGTTCTTTCAAGATTACTAAATCATAAGGGCTCAAAATACACAAAGTGACACACATGAGCTGTACTTGCTACAGACTTACAGAGCTGTGTAAGCCAGGGAAGAGACAGGCTGTGATAAACCCCACAGCAAAGCCAAGGCAGGGAGAGTTCTCCCACCAGATCACCGCTGCCAGGCTCACACACGCCCCAGCGCCAGCACTCAGGCCTCGCACGACTACTCTGCTTCAGTCCCTGACAGAGCAGAAACGCTCCCCCAGCGTTTATTCGCATCATTCATTTACCCTCAGCCCCCCAAGATGAAACAGTTTCTTACTTCTGCGGAGTCTTAATGACCAAGTGTACAGTCAGCCCATCTTTGATCCCGTGTTGATTCAACGTGTCTCCATCCTTCAGGATCTTCCCAGCAAAGATCAGAACCAGCTGATCCTGTTTGGCTTTAAACCGCCTGGAAATCTCTTCTTTGAACTGAAAAACAAACAAAGCATTTTTTCAGGCAAAGGACCAAGACCAGAAATTTAAAGCTTATACTCCAGATATCATATCCACCGGGCAAACAGCATAAAGGACTGACAGTCCTTCAGCACCTCACCCAAAAGGAGCCCATGCAGGTACCAATTCAGTCACCGGTTGCTGAGGATGCATGAGGCATTAACAAAAAAAATCCTAAAAAAAAAAAAATCAAAGACAAGCTCTACACTTACAAAATGTGGAGTAGATTTCAGAAAGAATGGAGCAATTACCTCAACTAGAGCTGATGGCTTCCAAAGCAAGATCAAGTGTGTCTCTTAGGTCTAATCCAAATACCCCGTTTACCCTCTGAATGACTGAACTGTTTTTGTCTCTGCTCATTTGGTTTTTTTTCCTAGGGAAAGCCCAACTCTGATTTAATACAGGACAGAGCTCTATGGAAAAGGGAACAATCCTTCATCAGCCAATGGAAATAAACTAGGTCTTCTCCAATTCCTATTTCTGCAGCTGAATTCCCTATGAGCACACCACACCACACAACACGGACACCTCTTCTCTACTGTGTGACGGGGTGGGATTAACACCTGCCAATAAGATTGTCATTGCTAGCCCAGGCAGGGCATTCCCAAGCTGATTTGCGAGGAAAAAAAGCCTTGCCTTTGGAAGCCACAGACTATAGGAGACACAAGAGGGAAAAAAGCAGCACACACCTGTCCCAGAGGACCATAACCCTCAAAAACAGTGGTCAGGAGAGCACAGCCCTAAGCCCCAGGTCATCCTGGCTGCAAAGCTTCGTGCCCTCCTCTGCACAAAGCTGTGGCTTAACAGTCTGCTTATACCGACGGGCTCTCCGGAGCCGACCAGGAAGGAGCAGGAGGGCCACACGACCTACAGCCCCTGCCTGCCCCACAACTCTGCTCCCCCGAGACCTCCACCAGATCCTTCACAGCACCACCTCACACCCAGACCCCAGACCAAAGCGCGGCAGCACGGCAAGGCGGCGAGAGCCGTGCCGATGACACCTTGTCCCAGTGGGCACAGCCATTCCAGCGGAGCTTGAGCCAGGCCTTGGCAAGCTCCGGCCCCCTCCCGCTCACCCCACGCCCCCGGGCCCTGCGAAGCTCCGTCGCAGGAGCAACCCCCCCCCCC
>NW_020799504.1:14210-21452 GCF_003259725.1 Athene cunicularia | reverse complement strand
GCAGTGCCTGGGACGCCTCTTTTCCTTCTTGCAGAAGCTCCCTGGTGCCAGCCCAGGTGCCACACCACACCTTTTTAAGGCTCTAAAATGCCATATAAATTAAAATAAGCAGGGGGGCGGTGCAGAATCCGCCTGGGTACCGCTCACGCCGCTCTCCACTTGCAGGCGCAGGCGCTGGTCCAGTACCTGGAGGAGCCGCTCACGCAAGTGGCCGCATCCTGAGCTCGGAGGTGCCACCACAGAAAAACTGTCACCAACACAGATCAGGGGGTGGGCAGCCCCACGGGCATCCCAGAGCTCGGGCCTGCTTAAAAAATAAAGCGGGGGGAGCAAAAAACCAAGGGGGGGGAATAAAAGTGTTTGATGTTTGTGTCTTTTTGTGTCTCTCGTGAATAAAAGGAGCTGGGGGGGGAAACACGTGCTGGGCCGGGCTGGGGGTGCTCGTAGCTCTGCCATGGGTCGTCAGACCAGGGACGGACAGCCCAGGAGCTGTAAGGGGCTTGTGTCAAGGGGGAGCTGGGCCCCCCCTGCACCCCTGCACTGGGGTAGAGGGTGCTCCTTCCCTTCCCGTTTCCCCGGCTTTCACACGATGGCAGCAGAGGCGAGGAAACGCGTTCGCAGGCGGTTGGCGCTGGGCTGAGCTGGGGGCTCAGCTGCTGGCCCGGCTGCCCACCCCGCCCTGGCCTGCCCCACGCCTGCGCCGGCCTCAGCAGCCAGGATCGGGCCCCGGCTCCTCCTCCGGCCGCCCCGTGACGGTCCCAGGGGTGACACTACCTGCCCAACCTGCGCCGCGACACCCAGTCCCACCCCTTGAGTCAACCGGCCGCGCTCCGCCGCCAACCCGGCCGGCCTTGCCCGTCGCTCCCCCAGACCCTGCTTGCTCCCCCAAAGCCCGCTCGCTGCCCAGCAGAAAGGAAACTTTGCCCCTTCCATCTCCTCCCTCGGTGCCTCTGGCGGCCCGACCCGCCCTGCACCGTCCGCTCGAGGCTTTGCAGCGGGAAGGAGGAAACCAAGCGGCGGCGGCGCTGGCAAGGGCAGGCGGCAGCTGGGGCGACATGGGCAGCGCCGAGGAGGATTATAACTTTGTCTTCAAGGGTGAGTCCTGGGCTTGGGGTGAGCCCCCCTCCCCAGAACGGCTGGAGCAGGAGGCCAGGGGCTGCAGGGAGGGAATTGGGGTGTCTGCCCCCCGCCAGGGCTGCTGTGTCCCAGCTGAGGATGTTGCTGAGCGTCCCTGGTGTGTGCTGGGAGCTGCGGGGGTCGGGGAGCACCGGCCTTGGCCGTGTCCCCAGCTGATGGCAGAGAGGTCAGGGCTGGCAGATGGGCGTCCAGCGAGACCCGTGTCCACCCCACAGCTGCTCACGTGGGACACCGGGCGAACTGCCAGCGTGGGGCAGGGGGTGCTGAGACGCTGGGGCTGAGCGTGTGAGATGTAAACACTGCGCTAGCCCATTAACCCCTGAGAGGGATGGGCATTTAAAAGTCCTTCTGCTGCGGTGACCTGGCTGGTGGCACATGCAGAGGACGTGGGGGTCAAACCTGGGCTGGAGGAACGGGCACACCGTCTCACGCCCCCCCAGCTTGAGTTCCGTGGGCACGGGGCTCCAGCATCCCACATCTCTGTTGGGTGCTACCGGCCGGACCCCGTTGGGCCTCAGCGAGGAGGTGGGCAGGCTCCGGGGTGCTGCCAGTGCTGGGTGCCCACCGCAATGGGGTGACCCAGGGCTTGCTCTGCTCCTGCAGCCCACAGTCTGGTAGCTGTGACCCCCCTGAACAGCACTTGGGGCCACACCAGCAGACACGGGTGGGCTCAGCTGGAGGGGGCTTGGCCACGCTGGAGGGGCTGTGAGTTGGTGACACAGGAACAGGAGCCCTGTTTGCTGAAGGAGTGACCACGCCGGGTGTTACACCTCTGTGTAACTCTGTGCTCAGATCTGGGGGCGTCAGGCGATGGGGGACACCCCTACACCCCTTGCCAGCAGCTGGGACAGCCCAGCTGCTGGCGCTGCCAAGGCAATGAGCTGCTGGCTGCTCTGACTCGGGTCAGCAAGAGTTATTTGAATTTCTGTGAAGTGTCTTGGAGCAGCTCTCTCCCTTCCTCGACAGCTCCAGGGGGTTTTCTCCCTTCTTTCCACAGTCGTCCTGATCGGGGAATCCGGGGTGGGCAAAACCAACCTGCTGTCCCGCTTCACCCGCAATGAGTTCAACCACGACAGTCGCACCACCATCGGCGTGGAGTTCTCCACCCGCACCATCCTGGTGGGAGACGCCGTGGTGAAGGCTCAGATCTGGGATACGGCCGGGCTGGAGCGGTACCGCGCCATCACCTCTGCGTAAGGCCCAAAAGCAGTGCTCCTCCTGGTACCGGGGTGGTGACACCCTTGGTGAGCCCCATGGGTGAGGATACTGGGGGTGGGGGGGTGTCTGCAGTGTGGGGTGATGGTGTGGTTCTCCCGTAGGTATTACCGGGGGGCTGTGGGTGCCCTGGTTGTCTTTGACATCACCAAGCACCAGACGTACGATGTGGTGGACCGCTGGCTGAAGGAGCTGTACGACCATGCTGAGGCCAGCATCGTCGTCATGCTGGTGGGGAACAAAACCGACCTCGCGCAGGCTCGAGAGGTGCCCATGGAGGAGGCGAAAATGTTTGCAGGTACAGGCTGGCACCCTGCCACGGGGCTGCGGGCTTGGGAACCTCCCTGAGAGCAGGGACCACCCCAACACGGGCACCCAAACGTCTCTAAAGGGGCTCCAGAACGGAGCCGTGCTCTCGCTGGGGTCTGCGTTATCTCGGGGGACTCCTCTCGTTGCAGACAACAACGGGCTGCTCTTTGTTGAGACCTCGGCGCTGGACTCCACCAACGTCGAGCAGGCATTCGAGACCATCCTGAAGGGTAGTTGCACCGATGCTGGGGCACCGCGGGGCCCTGGGGACTGGGACATCACGGGGTCCCTTACCAGGGACACAGGGCTGGGCAGACGCAGCGTGTGAGCTCCACGTGAGCTCTTCGGGGCCGGTTTTGGTGTTGTCTTTCTGGCTGGTTTGGTTTCCGGCCTTTTGTGCCGGGCGTTTCACTCTCCGCACCCCATGACTTTGTTGTCACGGCCCTTGGGCATCCCCAAAGCCCTGGGGGCTCCTTCTCCCCCTATAATCCCTGGTCCCCCTTCCTGTTGTCCCGAGCTCCTGACTCAACGTCTGCAGCACCCTGCTGAACCGGCCGTCGGGACCTGGGGGGACCTTGGGGAGAGAGGTGATGCTCGGCCAGGAGCACCTCTGCAGGAGTGGCAGCCGGCAGCATCGGGGCAGGAATGCAGCGGGGTGTGCGGGGCTGTGCCGTGCCGAGCCATGCCGTGCTGTGCCATGCCGAGCCATGCCATGCCATGCCATGCCGTGCTGTGCTGTGCCATGCCGAGCCAGCCCGGCCCAGCACGTTGCCAGCTCCTACACAGGGCAAAGCACTAATCCCAGGTTGGGCAAGAGGAAATTGCCTAAGCGCAGGGAGTTCCCCAGGCACCGCAGGGATGCAATTTGGGGGAGCTGCTCCCTTGTCACCCCCCAATTCTCCCTCTCTGCTGCGTAAAGGGGAAGGAGAGCCACCGATGTGCTGGGAGGGGGCCGGTGTGTGAGCAACAGGGGCTGCAGGCTCAAAGCTGTCCCTGCTTCCCTGGGGGCCCCTTGGCTGACACACAGACCTGGCCGGCACCTCTTGTTTTGCAGAAATCTTCCACAAAGTGAAGAAGCAGAAGCAGAGGAGCAGCCAAGGCAACACGGTGACGCTGGCCAGCGAGAGCCCCGAGAGCACGGCCCTGGCGCAGCCGGAGAAGCGCCCATGCTGCGTGGCCCTCTGAGCCAGCCCAGCACCCCAGGAAGCCCCCGGGAACCCCCCTGCAGCCCGGGGACTCGCCAGTGGCACGGAGCTGGCTCTGCCTCCACGCAGATTCATCTGGCCACCGGCACAGGCTGGTGTCACCCAGCCTGCGGTGCCACCCCTGTCTTGGTGCAGTGGGGACCAGCAGCCCGGACAGTGGCCAAATTCTGCCATAAACAGTGAGAAGCACCGGTGCTGGGAGCTCTTCTCTGTCTGCCTCGTTTATGCCAGGCCCAGGTTAGCATCACCACCATCACACACAGACCTCCCAGCCCCTCCAGCCCCGCAGTGCAGAGGACTGAGAGCCCCCGATGCTGGGGAAGGAGCCAGGAGGTTCTGGCCAGGATGGTAACAGTGATGGGACCCTCTCCGGTTGCGTCTGGCCCTGGGGTGGCTCCCGTGGGGCCACCCTGTGCCACGTGCTGGGGATGTGACTGTCCCCACAGGCCTCCGTCCCCACAGGGGACTGCTCTGGGGTCGTCCCAAGCCCAAAGGAGCAAAGTGGCAGTGCTTGGCACACCCCTGTCCCCATCCCAGGCGTGGGACAAGCGTGATGGCAGGACCTAGCGAGGGTCCCACTCATCTGCACGGGGCTTGGGTGCAGAGCCCGGTGCTGAGGGGCCCAGCGGCAGCTCCGTGTCCAGCACAACGGTGACGCAATCATTAAAGGACTTGCGAAATGCAGGTTTGCTGAGCTGGAATTCCTGCGTGTTTGTGGTCCCATCCTCTGGTCCCCACCTCCACGACACGCTCCGGAGCTCGTGGCCATCCAAGCAGCCCAGCCAGGTGCCACGGTCCGCCCTTTCCCAGCCACATCCCCACACCCTCCATGGTTTAGAGGGGATGGGTGGCGGTTTATCAGTTTACCCAAACCCTGACTTGGCCTCAGCCAGTTATCTGAAACCCCTCAGAGATGGGAAAATTCCCGCTGGATTCTCCGTATTTTCCTCTAGTTCTGGGCACTCGCGCTTTGCGCCGCGCAAGATGTGTCGGCCCAGCTCCTGTGTCGTGTCTGTGGCTCGGCAGGGCCACGACTGTCCCCACCGGTGGCAGACGGGCACGCGGTGGCGGTGGCCTTTCCCTGCTGCCATGCAGCGCTCTGGATGAGCACCCCCCCCGCCCCGATGCGGAGCACCCCAGGGCTCGGTGGAGCTGAGCAGGGCGCAGAGCCCTCGCCCATGGGAGCAGCCACATACCTGCCCCCCCTTACCTGTCCCAGGTGAGCAGGTCTGGGCGGTGACGGACAGCCCGGCCACCAATGGGTGCGGAGGAGGAAGGGCTGTGGTCACCAATGAGTGTGCAGGGGACAGCCCCTGCCAGGGCTGGATACGGCCCGGAAATCCCAGTTAGCCCAGTGGGAGTGGGGCTGTGGTGCTGGGCGAGATGCGGGGCAAGGACGATGAGTATGACTATCTCTTCAAAGGTGGGTCACCTGCGCGGCTCTGGCCATGCCTGCGATGAGCTGTGCTCAGTCTCAGCCTGCTCTGGGTGGTGCAGCCCCCCCCTGGGATGGAGCTGGGAGCTTTGGCTTGTACTGGGATATAACACCCGGCTCCCAGTGCTGGGGTGGGGCTTGTTGGGGTGCTCCCCTGTGCTGGGCAGAGGGCTGGTGGGTGTTGGTGGTGCTGAGGCTTCAGGGTGGAGGCTGAAACGCTGCTGTGGTTTGGGGGGGGTTGCATGGAGCTGGTCTGTGGCTGTTTGTGGCCCTAGCGCTAATTAAAGCAGCTCGTTACTGGTGCGGGAAGAGTCTGGAGCCCTCACCTGGATGCAGCACCCAGGGGAGGGGTGGCTGTGCCCTGGGCAGGGTGCTGGTTCCTGGGGGCAGGCTGAGGAGATGGAGGGGTGGGGGGAAGGTGGTCTGCGTGTGGCACTGCGGGTGCTGTGCCGGCCCCTGAGCCCCTCTGAGCAGCTTTGGGTGCTCCCCTCAGCAGGGCCAGGGGGAGGAGGAGCAGTTCTGGGGGCTGAGCGAGCAATCCCAAGAGGAAAAGCTGTGCTGTTCGCCCGGCTGCAGTTCAGGGAAAGGATCCAGGGCTCCGGGGTTGTCCTTCCTGGTGCTGGTGACGCTGTGACCTCTCGGTGTGCGAGGGGGGACGGGGCTGGGCCCTTGGACGTGCAACGTTGGTTTTCCTGGCTGTAGAGGTCCAGCACCCTTGTGGAACATCCCCATCCGAGCCACCATCCCCTCCGCACCCCCGATTCCCCCACCCTTAGCAGCGCTCCCCTCGTCCTGGCCACCGTGCTGTGGCTGGAGCGGGTGACAGGGGAAGCGAGGGGACAGCAACGTCCCGACCTCCTGAGCAATAAAAGCTGGGGAGTGAGATCACCCGACGGCCGGCTGTGAGCCAGTCTCCCCAAGCAGCCCTGCCTGAAAGGCCCACAGTAATTCCAGCCACCAGTAGCCCCCGGCTCCTTGCACACCTCCCCTGGCCCCTGCCCAGAAAAATCCTCCTCTCTGGAGTTATTCTGGGACCTGGGGGGCGGGAAACTCTGATGCAGCCGGAGGCTGGGTTGTGCCTCCGAGCGAAGTGCCAGGGCAGGAGCTCCTCTGGCTGGTCTGCGCTTTGCTTGTCGCCCAGCGTTGGGCCAGCAGCACGACTCTGAGGTGGCCCCAGTGTGTTGTCCTCCTGTGGTGCCCATCCCTTCCCTGTGATCCTCCAGGATCTGCGAGCAGCCCAGCACTGGGCTCTGCATTCGCCTCCTCGGTGTGGTCGTGATTTCTGGAGTCCTTAAAAAAAATTAAAAAATTAAAATAAAAGGGAACACAGTTTTGAGCACAAGGTCTGCTCATCCCTCCTGAAGTAGGGGCAAAGCTGATGTTTCGGGGCACAGAGCTGGGCCTGGACTCTCTGGGGTCAGGTGGCTCTGCTGAGACCAGCTTCTCCCGCTGAGAAATGGGAGATGGTCACCGCTCGTGAGCCTGATTTCCACTGAGATGGGAGCATCGGCTGCCTTCTCCTGTTGCACAGCACAATGCAAACTGTAGCTCTGCTCACGGGAAGGCCCTTGATGCTGCTGGAGTGGCTCGGGACAGATGAGAGGTGGCCCTGGGCATGGCTGCTCCTCGGACCCTTCCTCGGGGCTCCGAGCGGAGCTCCAGGCTGTTTCCATCCCCCTCTGGCGTGGGACGTGATGCATCAAGGATGTTTCACCAGCGCTCCCGGGAGGTGCGCTCTCAGCTTTAAGCAGCTCAGGCTGCGTGTTGGGAGCCAGCGAGGCCTGAGGGCGTCAAATGCTGCTGTGCCGGGGGTGGGGGACGCTGCGAGTCCTTCATCCCCTTCAGCTTCAAGGCTGAGCACATCCCCCCTCTGCACTAGGGTGCCCCAAAGCTGCTGGATCCCTGCCCCACCCACCCCGTCCCCGCACCCCCGGCGTGGCA
>NW_020799504.1:0-1652 GCF_003259725.1 Athene cunicularia | reverse complement strand
AAAAAAAAAAAAAAAAAAAAAAAAAAAAAGCAAACACAACATAATAGGGAATGGACTTTAACTGGAAGGGCCACACAGTCAGGACGGCCAGGCTAACGCCGGCAACTCTGTGGCTGGCTGGCTCAGCGCGAGGTTGGTAGTACCGTGGAGTAGGACCGTGTGATAGCACCCGGATCCGGAGGAAAGCGGATACACACAAACTTGTACAGCGGTTCCGAGCGAGGACGAGAGAAAGCGAACGTGGGACTGGTCAAACAAAAGCCATGAAGGGCTGGCGGGAGGGCTGGGCTCCCCTGGAAGCCGCTGCTGCCGTGTGGCCATCGCCAAGATCGGCGGCTGATGGGCCCCGGAGGCTTGGGGTTCGTTTTAGCTCCCATCTGACGTGGGAAATCCCACGGGAGCTGCTGGAGTCCCAACGGCAGCAAGCGGGAGCCTGGGTCTCTTTGATACTGGGGCAGAGCTGGAGGAAATACTCCGCAGCCCCAAAGGCTCCCGACCGTGCCCTGGGGATTTTCCTGCCTCGCCCAGGGCTGGCATCACTGTCAGCTCGGGGCTCTGCAGCGGCCACGGCTCCAACAGACCCGCTAGCCTGGGATTCACCAGCGCTCCTGCCCACGGCCTTTCATGTTTGCTTAACACTGCTTTTAACCCAGGAGCAAATCCGCAATGGCAAAACAGGATCTGGCCCCTGATTTTTTTTTTTCCTTTTTTTTTGTTTTACGATTATCTTGAACTGAATTTGTGAGGAAAAAGGAAAAAAAAAAAAAGCTGATCGTTTCACAGACGAGCAAAGCAGCCTGTGACCGTGTCACTCTCTGTCCCAGCCCCTGGGAGCTGAGAGAAGATCTCCACGGCCACGAAGTGCTGCTCTGCCTCGCCGCTCCGTTTCTCTGCAAGTTGTTTCAAAAGCATCATCGCAAGACCAGAAAACACGTTCTGCCATCAGCTGCCTGGTAAACTGGTGCCACCATCGGAGGGTGACTTCATTTTTTTAATCCCTGCACAGACACCAGTGGAACAACTCCAGATTTTACATTAGTGTCACTTTACTGGGGGTGACTTTCAATTTGCTCCATTAGCAGCCCTGAAGCGATGCTGGAGCGGATCCAGCGGTAACGCCACAGCCTGCCAGGGCTGAAGCGACTTCAGATTCCAGTAGAGTAACCCCATTGTAACGGGTGAGTTACACGGGAGTAAAGGCAGGAGCTGCCCGACCTCCACCATCTCCAGCTGTCACAGCACAGGCAAAACTGACATCAGCCCAGCGCAGTTATGGCTGAATTTTCCACCAGGACAACTGACAGCAGAACGTGACTTCGAGTTTCTACAGTATGTGAAAAGCCACAATAAAATACAGAGATTGCTCCCTAACATCCTAGAAAGGTTTTTGGGAGAACCAGCCCATCCTGGCTCTGCTCCTGCCGGCGCTGACACCAAGGAGACCTTTGCTGCGGGCTCGGCAGAGGCAGGATGGGACTCCACTATCAGTATACAAGTTACTATAAAGTGCATCCACTCTCCAGTCCAGGGCATCACTGTACAATGTCAACCACTGACTCTTCTTCAAGTATCAAAACCAAAAAATGAGGTAAAACAAAAAATGAACGAGCAAACAGGCCGCCTTGCCGCCCCTGCAGAGAAGGACCAGGCGC
>NW_020799503.1:36239-39018 GCF_003259725.1 Athene cunicularia | reverse complement strand
GCACCCTGTGGCCACCGCCTCTACTCCCTGCTGGACAAGGTCACTGGTGGGTGCCACGGGGCCACCACACGTCACCCTGCCGAGTCCCCCCAGCCAGCCCCGGCCGGGTGCTGGGGGTCCCCATGGCACTGGCCTCCCCCCTCTTTGAGCTCTGGATTTGGGGTCCCTCGTGCAGCAGCGTCTGTCCCGCTCCCCTCTCCTCACCCCTGGATTTGGGGTCCCTGCTGCTTGTCCTGCCACCCCGTTTTCTTCTACAGCTTTGGGGTCCCCCCTTGCACCAGTACCCATCCCATCCCATCACACCCCACCCCATTTCTCCCCCCAATTCGGGGTCCCCCTTCCCCTGCCATCCAGGCTTTATGCGGGAGGAGATGGCGCGGCGGGAGGAGGCCGAGCTGCGCCGGAGCCACCAGAAACCGCGGAGCCCCGAGGGCTGGGGGCTGCTCCTGGCCCTCTGGTACTTGGCCTTCTACAAGCCCATCATCACCGAGGGCCACCTGAGGAGGAAGAACATCGAGTTCATCTTCATCCGCTTCAGCGCCTGGCAGTACGCCGGCTGCGACAAGCTCTGGGCTGGCTTGGTCACCACCCTCTGTGACAACATCCGCCACCATTTTGGGGCTCTGCCCCTCAGCGTCTACCATGTGATGGGCACCCGGCCTCGCTTCGCCTCTGGCTTCAGCCAGAAGGAGTGGGTGCTCAAGACGGGCACCTGCCTCAAGCTCTGGGGGCTACTCTTCATCCTGGGCGCCGGCCTCAGCATCCTACTGGTGGCCCTCTTGGTGCCCGGCATCAAGGACCACCACGCTTTGAAGGTGGTGGGGAGCGCCGTCACCTCCCTCTCTGGTTCCGGTTTGGTGCTCGGAGCTGTCTCCGTCTTGAAGAACCTGTTGGTCAGCGAGAAGCAGAAGATTGAGCGCTTGACCAACAGCGAGAAGTTCACCAGCCAGCTGGGCTTCATGAGCAAGGTGCGCAGAGAGGTGGAGGTGCTGGTCGACTACTTGGCCTTCATGGAGATCTTTGAACGCCGACGGCTCCGCGTGGTGCTGGAGATCACCAGCCTGGACATCTGCTACCCAGAGAAGGTGGCCGGTGTCCTCAATGCCATGAACACCTTGCTCTCCGACACCAACACTCCCTTCATCTTCATCCTGGCTGTTGACCCCAGCGTCATCGTCCCCTGCCTGGAGCAAACCGGTTGTATGAAGGGTCTTGCCGACAACGGTTACCTCTACCTCAACCGGACGGTGACGCTGCCCTTCTCCATCCCGGAGATGGGCGCCCGCTCCCGCCTCCAGTGCCTGGAAGCCGCTGTCCAAACACGGGAAGACCTCATGTACCGCATCATCACCAGCAACGTGGAACGCCGCCGAGCCAAATGCCAGCACGTCCCGGCCACTCCCACTGGGCGGGAGGCAGACGCTGAAGCCGTCCGTTGCATCCACGAAGCTTTCCGCTGCCTCCATGATGGCGCCGACCCTCTGGCCCGTTACCTCCCCACCGACGGCACCCATGTCCGCCGCATCGTCAACACCATCCCCATCACCCTCCGGCTCCTCCTGCACCGCACCGGCACCCCCGGCACCCCCTCACCCCGCGCCGCGGCGGCCTGGGTGGTGTTGGCCGACCAGTGGCCATGCCGGCTGAGCTGGGTGCTGCAGTGCTTGGAGGATGCTTGGCAGAGCCACCCGGCGCCGGATCTGGGGGGACGATCCCTGTGGAGCATTTTCCAGGAGAACTTGGGGGAGCTGAGCGCCCTGCGGCAGCCCCTGCACAACGTCCTCAGCCTGGACGGGGACCCTGAACTCTTTCAAACTTTTCTGGCTTGCGATTTCCCCTTCGCCGCCCGCGACGCCCGCGCCTTCCTCGGCGTCACCGTCAACCTGGACCACTCCATCCGGCACAAGATGGGGCTCCTGCGTGGCCTTGACCGCCTGCAGAAAGCCATCGCCGTGTCCCGCAGCGTCCAGTGTCCCCCCACAGAGTGATGGGGACCTTGGGGTTCCCCCAGAACCAGCCCGGTGTGTTGGTGACACTGGGGTGTCCCCATAGCCCGTGCCCTGACCCGTTTGGGGACAGGGACAATTCCTGTCCTCCCCCATCTCTAAAAAGGGGGTGAAAATGCCCATAGGGGATGGAACTGGGGTAACTGGAGGAGACTAGGGGAGCCCTGAGATGACCCAGAGGGTTCCAGGGGTTCACTGACTCCAACCCCCCCATCTGGGATCGCAGAACCCACTGTCGTCCCCCCCCAAAAAAACCCCAACCCATCCTTTGGGGACCATCCCCCTGTGAGTGGGTCCCTGGGGGGAGATATGGGGGGGACCCCCCCCCCCAACAAGCCCCAAAGCCACCGGGGTCATCCCATAATAAACCAGTTAAACCTCCCACTCTGCCTCTTGGCTCAAATAAGCTTTTTGGGGGTCCTGTGGCCTCCTGAGGGAGGGAAGGGGGGTGTTTTGGGAGGGGTCAAGGGACTGAAATGGGTGCAGGGGGGTGCTAAGTTGGGGGGTGCGAATCAGCCCGAAGTGCCAGCTGGGGGAAGGGGAATGTCAGACACCGGGACACGGCGCATCATCAGCGTTAAGTAACTGCCCAAGAACTCCCACCCGCTCCACAAATCCTCCTCAGGGTTGGCTTTTTTTGGGGGGGAGAGGGGGGCGTGTGTGTGTGTGTGTGTGTTGATCTGAATTTGCCTGATTTGCAGAAAGGCCCCAAGAAATCTGATTTCGGAGGGGGGGCTGACCCAAGGAGGGCGGCGTGGTGGGCTCGGGGGGGG
>NW_020799503.1:16738-36189 GCF_003259725.1 Athene cunicularia | reverse complement strand
GCAGATGCCCAACCCCATGCCAGCTGGTTTTCCCTGGGGACCCCCGGGGGGGGGGATGGAGATACCGGGGGTCCCAGTGAACAGTGGGGAAGTGGCTCCTGCCAGCGTGTTCACAACTTGGACACCCCCCATCCCCCCCCCAAAAAAAGGGGGGGGTGTCCCCACCTCACCGGGCCGCCGCCGCGCCGGCACGGCTGGCTGCGAGGAAGCCCCGGCAGCCCCCCAAGGTCTTCCAGCCCTTCTGGATGCCGCAGCCCCCCCGGGGGGGACTGTTTGCATGGTGGGGCTGGGGGGGACGTCTATTAATGCTTTTCGTATTTTTTTTTTTTTCCTGGCAGCCCAGGAGCAGGAGTTGAGTTACAGGTTTAGCCCCAAAGGAATGAATGAATTCTACCACCATCCTCTAAATCCCCAACCCAGTAACTTCGCAGCTGACGATAAATATATACCGAAAACAAACAAATGAATGAAAAAAAAAAAAGAAAAAAAAAAAGAATTCAAAAATAAATAACCATTATGGCTGCAGACGCAGCCTGTCCTGGGGAATCTTTAGTGACAGCCGCTCCCCTGTGGGCGCAGCCCTTTGTCCTCCTCCCCGTCACCGTAGTGTGTGGTTTTTGCTCCCAGTGGGATCGATGCAGCGTCACCTTGGCCCCGGGATCTCCTCCACGGAGCAAGATATTACAAAAAAAAAAACCCCAACAAACAAAAAAACCCAACAACAACAACAAAAAAAAAAGGCGACAGTTGCACGGGTAGTGTCCAGCGAGGGCAGGGCCGGGCAGGAGCCGGGATGGCCCCAGTTCGGTCATTTTTCTCTGCTCTTCTTCCCTCCACTGCCCCGGGGAGGCGAGTTGGGTGCCTGAGGAAGAGTCCAGGGGCAGGAAAGTGTTTTGGTTTTTTTTTTGGGGTGGGGGGGGAGGGGGAAATTTTTAAAAAATAACCCTTTGTCCTGAAGCCCGAGGTTGGTTTCTTAATCGTTGTGTGGAGTGGGAAGAGAATAAAGCTACACCAGAGCCTCCCCTCAATGCCGAGCCACCCCCCAGGACCTGCAAGAGAGAGGAGGGAGAGCGGGGATGTTGTCCCCGGCCCGCAGGGACGCTCCCGGGGGGGCCCCGGCCCCCTCGCCACTCACCTGCACTCACAGTGGCTCCTGCCCCGAGTCCTGGCTGGCCTCGAGGAGCAGCTCCTCCAGCTCCTGCTCGTTCTTGGAGCAGCTCAGCTCTGCAAGCAAACGGTCACCATTTTCCTTTGCCAGCCCGCCTTGCCCCACTCCCCCCCAAAACGCGTGTGGCAGGTGGTAGCCCAGTGGCTAACGAGGGATCTCAGCGAGCTGCCTGCAGGGCTCGGCCTCATTCGGGGGTATTTCCAAGAATGAAGCTTTTCAGCACAGGGAGATTCGCTTTGGGTTAAAACTTGCCCTGGGAAAAGGTCCCCCAGCACGGGGCACGGCTCTGCACTCACCCCGGGCTCCAATTTTGGGCCGGAGAGGGGCTCAGGACGCTGGGATTTTTGGGGGGCTGGGTTCTGGAGCTCTTACCGTGCTCGGCGGCACAGCTCCCCATTTTCCCGTTGCCATCCGAGGGCGTTTCCGGCAGCGCTCGTGCAAAATCCACCTTCAGGCCGTTGGGGAGGGGAGTGTCGTGGGGCACGTTCTCGCAGGCCGAGGGGTCGCCCCGCTTGGGCTCGGAGCCGGTGCTGGGTGCTGCCGAGCTGGCAGCGGGTTCAGGAACGGCCCCGTTGGCCCGGGGCGCCAGGAGTTCAGGTTTTGTGGCCGGAGCCGGGCCTAGTCTCGCGGCATCCTCGGCAGCTCGCTCCAGCAGGCTCTCCACCCGTGTCACCACAAAGATTTTATGGCCTCGCCCGGGACTGGAAACTGAAATCCTTCTCTCGTTGCCCTGGGAGGGCGCGGGGGCCGGAGAGGCGGCGGGACTCCCCGCGCTGGCATCGTGCTGTGGTTCCTCGGCGATGGGCAGCAGGGGGGGTCGGTCCCTCGGCTCCTCCGGGGACGGCTGGGGCACAGTAGTGCCGTCGGGGTGTTTTGGGGGGACGCTCGAGTCCTTCGTCTCGAACCCAGGGTCCACCTCCTCATCCGTGTCCGAATCGGAGTCCGTCACGTCACCGTCGTCGTCCTCTGCCGGCTCCGTCGCCCCGTTCTCCGAGGCCGTCGGGGTCTCCCCCACTTCTTCCCCCTCTTCCGCAGCGGAGCCGGCGCTGCCGTCCCGGCCATCCTCTGCTGAGCCCTCCTCCAGAGGCTCTGTCACCGCGATCTCCGGCATCGAGGCCGACTGCTGCAGCTTCTGTTCCTTCTCCTCCTTCTCTTTGGCCAGCACGAAGTTGCGCTTGCAGCCGTTCTGGATCTCAGCCAGGAGAGCCTTCTGGGTTTCGATGAAACTTTTTACCTGTGAGGGAAAGGAAACCATCGGTCACTCGGAACGTTGGGAAATCAGAAATTATCTTCCAGGCCAACCTGTGCACAAAACCATGTGGCCACAGGCCAGGCAGGAATTAATTTCACCCGAGAAAAAAAGCAGCAGAAGATTGCCGGTGTCACCCCCCTCGAGGATGGTGTTTTCTTGTGGGGGGGCTGAAGGAGGGCCCCGAAAAGGTGAAAGAGGGGTGGGCGAGCGGGCGCGTTACCCACCGCCTCTTTCTTGGGCTCCCTGTCCAAATCGAGGCGCAGCAGGGAGTGGTTGACCTTCAGAGCGAGCGACAAGGCCATGAGGCCGCCCGTCTTGATCTCGTTCTCTCGCAGGTCCAGGCGCAGCAGCCGCGGGCTCTCCGCAATAAACTCCGCCACCGCCACGGCACCTGCGAGGGACGGGGGACACGCGATGACGGCGCCGGCCCCCTCACACCGGCATCGAGCAGAACTCGGTAATCTGAGGGGGGATACGGGGGACGCAGGGTGCCACCCACCTTCACAGGTCAGCTTGGTGGACGCCAAGCCCAGGCGAAGCACCGAGCGGTTCCCGATCAGCCCGTTCTTCAGGTTGCGGACGCCTTCGTTCCCGATGGGGTTGTGGCCCAAGTTGAGGGTCTCCAGGCTCTGCGTGTGCGGCTGCGGGTACCCAGGAGAAAAAGATGGCGGCTCCGTCTCAAGCCCCGGGCGGGTTTGATCCCCAGCTGGTCCTCCAAGCCCGGGAGCGGTGGCGGAGGGGGCCACGGGATGGGTTCTCCTCCGCCGGCATGTCACGCCGTCACGCCCAGGTCGGGCCCCGGGAGAGCCATCACTCCGAGAGCGAAGGCGCCGCTCCCTGAACGGTGCCGGGATCTACTCACCAGCGTCATCCCCAGGTAGGCCATGCCAGTGTGAGTCAGCTGGTTGTTCCACAAAACCAGCGTCACCAGCCCCCTCCGCTGCTCCTTCAGCCCTTCGCAGATGTACGCCAAGCCTGGAAAACAGCCGGGGGGGTCAGCAACTCCTCCCCAACCCCATCAGCTTCGTCCCGCTGCTCCGGCACCGCCCGATCCTGGCCAGGACAGATGCGCCGGAGAAAAGCCATGGCCGAGCAGTGATGCCAAACACCCTCCCCACTCCAAACCCCTTCCCCCAGCTGCTTGATTTCAGCTCGGTGGTGGGCAAAGCATGTCAACACAAGCAATTAAACCTCTGGGTGTACAAAACTAATTAGCTGGAGCCTTTGGAGCCGGGTACAAACCCCCTGCGGAGGGAGCACACTGGGCAGGTGCTGCTTTCGATCATTGCAAACATACTGATTTGGTGAGAGCGTGGCACCTCGACGCCTCCGCCGCTGCGGAAACCCACAGCGAGCGACTTCCCATCAGGTACAGCCCCGGCGCCGCTCGTTATTAAGCACCCAAAGATGCGAAAGATGCGGCAGCTGACCTGGAAGGCAGTAAATTAATATTTGTACCTGAGGGTGGGACCCAGCCCACAACAGGGCCAGCGACACCCGTCTGGGTTGTGCTTGGCCACCCACAGCATGGTGGCTCCTCCACCAAACCATGGGGATCAGCATCGCTGACCAGAACCTGCCAGGACCGAAGTCCAGTCTGGGACTGTTCTGCAATTCCTGGGTTGACATTAGATTTGGCCCCTCGTTTGGCTCCAGCAAGGAGAGGAGATAAAGCAGAGAAGAGCCAAAAGACACGACTCCGAGGCATCCCCACCTCTCCCTACCCTGGGGAGCTGCCACGCGCCTCGCAGCCCAGCGCAGGAAGCGAACGAAACTTCTCTAACGACTTCAGCCTTAAACCCGAGCGGTTTACTCCGCAGAAATCACATCGAAGCTGCCCTGTGCACCCCTCAGCTCAGCTGAGCCATGCTGTCAGCCTCTCGAGCTCTGCGCCCTGCAGCCAAGTTCCTCCCCGCCTTAAATCTGGGTCAAAACTCCGGGGAATTGGGGCAGCGAGAGGCCCTCACCTGAGTCCAGGATGTGGTTGTTCCTCAGGTCGAGTATCTGTATGCAGCTGTTGAATTTCAGCAGGTTGCCGAGCTGAGCCGAGTCCTGCAGCCCGCTCAGCTTGTTATCGGCCAGGTAGAGCTCCCGCAGGTTCATGTTCATCTTCAGAGCTGTGGCTGAAAAGACGGCAAACCAGCACCTCGACCCGCGCCCCACGCCGCGGCCTCGGGACCGTTACGGGCCCTGGCGCCTGGCCGAGCACGGAGCGGCGACATGGAGCCTGCGGCACAGCCAAGACACCGGCTAAAACTCCCGGGCTGGATTCTGGGGGTGTTCAGCCAGCAGTAGGATCCCGTGTGAGCCCTTTTTACCTTCCCTCCCGCAGCGGCGACGGGGCTGGCCTCGATCCACACAGGGCACATGCCCTCGCTTTTTTATAGCCCGGCCAACCTAATAAACCCCAGAAACACTCGCCTGCCAGAACCCTTAGCTCATCACGATCACAACACCACCACGAGCTCCAGCTTGGCGGCGATTTATGGCCAATTTGTTCGCTTAACGACAGGGGCCGCCCAGCGCTGGCTTACACCTCCTGCCCGCAGCCTGGGCTGGCACAGAAACACTCGACATCCCCCCCGGACAGGCACTGGCGCTGCCACCACCCCGAGGCCCCGCTCCCGTGCGCCTGGGGAGGTTCTGGAGGACACGGAGCGGGGCACTCACCCAGCAGCATGAGTGGGCGTCCGGAGAGGCTGGCGTTCTCCAGGTGCAGGACAACCAGGCTGCTGCTGATGCGCAGGGCGCGCGCCACGAAAGGCGCCGAGTGGTCCAGCAGCGGCGTGTTTCGGGCGTCCAGGTACTGCAGGCAGTTTGTCTGGGAGGAAAATGCAAGAAGGATGAGCGCTCAGCCTCGGCCACCTGCTTTATTCACTGGCTTTGCTAGAGGGGTGTAAGGCCAAGCTTGGGTAGGAGCTCCTGGGATAACTTACAGCCATCCCAAACATCGTTTGGTCACCCCACGGGCTCCAGAGAGGAGGCAAAGAGCCGACGGAACCGCTCAGGTAACCCTGTGCCGAGCCAGACAACTCCATCACCCTCAAGCTACGGCACCGGGGACGATGCGCCTCAGGTGACCGGAGCCACGTGTGTTCTCCAGAGAAAAGCTTCCCTCATCCTCACACATCCGAGCTTTCTACAACTCCAAACCGAGTCTTAGAGAGTTCCCCCGCAGCTTTTACAGAAACACCCGAGCTCCCCAGACCCGGGGTTTGAGAAGGCATCAAGCCACACGTCCCTCGCCCGGGGTCTCACTGGCTTCGCGCCCACCTGCAGCGCACCAACGGCCCGTTTGGTGGATTTACGGTTTGCCATGCTACCGCACCCCCTGTCACAGCTCCAGATTCTCCCTTGCCAACCCCCAAAATTAAAAAGCCCCAAGCTGCAGCCGCGCCGAGGGCACCTCCAGCTCCTTCACTGCACCTGCATATACGCAGCTGGTTTTAAAGCCTCACTACGGCCTCAACCAGCGCCACACGGCAACGTCCAGCTCCTCCAAAATGGGGGGTGGGCACTGCCTGCACGGAGGGACCCCCGGTATCAGCGCCCCGACAAAGGTGCCGGCGTGGCGGGAAGGCCCCCGGGTCACAGCCGAATTGCCCGCGGTCTTCCCGCCGGAGTCATGCAATGAGCAGGTCGTGGGGTAATTGGGGATCAAGGGTGGGTGTCGCACCGCGCCCCGAGCGGGGAGCGCGCCGCCGCCTCTGCGCTCGCCTTCGGAACAATGAGGTTAATTAGCCCTGCAAAGCCAAACACCAGCGCTCGTCATCCTGCTGTTAAAGATAATTAATACCCAGCTTGAGAGGCTGACCCTGCAAGCACACCACGAATAACAGCCTGATCTTTTTTTTTTTTTTTTTGCTGGGATCTGCATTTCTATTTTCTCCGTGCCGGCTGCTCGTTGAGGCATTAAGCAACCTCGTGGAAGGTGGGCTGATTTTTTTTTCCCTGCCTCTGAGCCCGGGTCTTCCTGAACCAGGTGGTTTTCTGGCCAGGTGAATACAAAACCACATTGACGGTCTTGGGAAGCACAAGGGAGTCTTTTAGGAGACTCACCTGTGTAGCCGCAGGGAGTTAAAGGAGGCGCCCAAAATATTTATGAGGGAGAACAAACCTTCCTCATCATGTGGGCAGCTGCCTGCCAGCCTCGGGTGCCGATGTGTTTGTTAAAGGAGATGTTGAGGTGCGTCGCTGACTCGTAGTACTCGATCATGTCAAACAACGCCGAGGCGCCCTGCAAAATAAAGCTGTGTTAAGCAGGGCAGCAGAGGCTGACTGTGGTTTGAGGGAAAACATGAGGTTTTGCTGCACTAGGACACAAGTGGATCGGGCACAAGCTGGCTCCTCCAAACGCCTCCTGAACGATGTCAAATAAAAAAAAAAAGCATCTCCTCATATTCCCAGTGTTCCCAACACTTGGGGAACGTACAACACTTCCATGGACACGGGAAAATGTGGGCCTTTTTTCTTGTTTTTTACTTTTTTTCCCTGGATATTCAAGCTGAGCTGAGGCTGGGCTATTGGCTCAGCACCCTCCTGCTCCTTGCGGGGTCATCCAGCTCTGTATGCAGCCGCGATGCTCCTCCCGCCAAGAAACCACCCGATAATCCAATCAGGCTAAAACAAACAAACAAGAAAGGTATAAAACCCAAGACTTCTAGCAGGGTTAGGAGTGAAAGGGATTAGCAGAGCAGGACTCGTGCCTGTGAAAGGTCTAAAGCTCCTATAGCAGAAGCGGAACAATTTGCTTAATTACATAATGGGCCTCTTTGGAGAAAATGAGCTGAAACATACACCGGAGCGGGCAGAGAAGAGCCACAAAAGTGCTGCGAGGCTTCCAGAAAAAATATGCGGAGAGACCTGGAGGACTGGAAAACCCTAGCACGAAGGCAAACAAGAGAAGGAACAGGTCTCCGGGAACAGCAGGACTTTCCGCTGGAACCGGGGCGCTCATCGGCAGGGAAGCTGGGCACGGGGTGACTAAGGCCCCGGCGTGCCGCACCCGGGTGGAAAATGCTGCTGCCGTGGAATGAATCGGCGGGGCAGGGGGGAGCGGGAGGTCTCAGGCTGCGGGGGGGCTGGTGTAAACCCTCCTCCGTGGCTGTCTTCCCCCTGGCAGCGGACATGGAGCCGCATCGGGCACCTCGTGCCCTGCAGATGTCTCGCTCCACTGCAACTGGAAAAGCGGAAGGCGTCGACGTTTGCGAGCTCTCTGCTCGTGGCGTCCAGCTCTGAAGCCATGGGATATGTTTAAATTATTAACGTGGCATTGTTCCTCCTGCGAGATAATGAGCGGAACGAAGCACGGGATCATTTTACAGCCGAAGACGTCACGAGCTCAGCCAGCCCGTCCCCTGCTCAGCGGCCACGTGTTCCTCCCCGGGCTGTGGTGCCATCAGGGGACTCATCTGTCCCAGAAACAGCCCCGTCCTGTGGCCACAGACCCCCAAAGAGCCCCGTCCTGTGGCCACGAGTCCCGCCGGCAGCCCAGTGTGATTGTGCCCCCAGTGCCCATGTCCGGTGGGATTCCGGCCGGCCTCAGGGTCAGCGAGAAACTGCAGCGGCTTGGAGCCAGCAGTGTCAGAGCAGGAAAATGTCCAAGTTACATTTTTCTCCACTTCATCTTGGATGTGGGCAGCAGCTAGGAGAAGCTCGTTGCTGCTGAGTCTTCCCAAAGTGAGGAAAAACAGGGGGAAAAAAAGCATTAGAGCTTCAAGCAAACACAGTCGAGACAGGTCTGAAGCCAGGTTTGGAATACGTATGGATGATGCAGGAAAAACAAGACCCTTGGAGAAAGGGGATGCACCGGGGTGAGGGGAACTTGGGATCAGAGCTGGCTAAAATAACTTTTAACCGCTTCCTTAATTTTTAACCTCCTCTGCTCACCCACTGGGAGCTGAACTCAGGGCCCCAGGCGTTGTGAGGAAGGAGCAAGTCAGGACAGGATGGAATGTGAACTTCATCATCAGCCTCAAAAAGCTGTCCGAGAGCTACACAATTCCCTCAGCTTCCACAACAGCTTTAAAAATATGTATTTAAAATGCCTTGGAGCTCCGCAACCACCCAGGCTGCAGAGCAAGTGGTCAACCTCTTCCTTTTGGAGAAGCAAACGCTGCACCAGCAGACCTAAATAAGAGCGTGGGTACAAGGGGAACGGGTACAGAAACACAGTAGAGTCCCCCCAAATTAAGTCGCAGCTCAGGAGGAGCTCAGGCCTGACCACAAAACCCGTGTGGTTTGTGTTAGCTGCGAAAGAGGAAGGAGAAGCTGGGAGAGGTCAGGGCCACTTACGTCTTCATCCAAGCTCGTCTGCTCCAAATCGACAATTTTGAACTGGACCCGCTTGAAAATTTCTTCCAGCGCCTCACAGGCTTTGTAATCCAGCTTCTCCCCTGGGGAAAAAGCAGAAAAAGGGGAATCTGGGGGCTTGGGCACGTATGGCTGTGAGCCTGGGAGCCCCAAGCTGCAGGACAGAGCACGCGTGAAACGGCGACGGGGGCAGCCCACCTTTCCAACAACACTTCCGAAGAGGAATTCAAACCTGCGAGTGGGTGTTCAATGCCCATTGACCCACGTGTGCCATGGAAAGTGTTGCCTGGGATGAGAATTTCTGGGTAACACACAGGTCCAGCCATGGCAGGGAGCCCCGAAAGCTGCGGCAGGGCCTGTCATCAGCACCACAAGCCGGGAGAGGGATCCCCAGAGAGACTTTGGGAAGGATGTTTCTGGTTTGGGGGATTTCAGAAATCCACCTCAAAACCAGTGCAGTCGCTCGCCCAATACAGAGCAGCCCCAGCAGCAATGCTTTTTCTGCCTAAAACTCATGAAAAAGTGGGATTTCTGCCTCCCCGCAGAGCAGCCAGACGTCTCCCCATGAGCCATCCCCTCATCGGCTTCGGTCCCTCCGGAGTTACGTTACGAGTGGCTCCGCTGAGAAACTTAACGGCCTTTTGCTCTATAAAAGCACCATGGGGTCAAAATCAAATCCCTGCGGGCGCCGTGTAAAAAACACGCTGCTTTGCCGCCTCCCTCAAATTAAATTATTCACATTGCAATTTAGGGAAGTGCTGGCCCGAGCTGCCTTGAGGACATTTCCCAAGACTTTGGGCTTTTTATTTACTTATTTTTTTGCTTATTTCTCAGGCCAGCCCTGCAGCAGGTCTCCAAGGCTCAAGGTGTGGGCCAGACCACAGACAAGCCACGATGGCTCCTCCCTGCTCTCCCCGCATCTCTGCAAAATGAAAAATGTGGAAATTTCCCCCAAAAGCAGCAGTGTGACTGCTTTTAGACACTGCATGGGTTGCCAGCGGGTGATTCTGCAAAGCAAACTGTGAAGGTGAAGGTGGAAGCTCCACCTTTCCTCCTGACACCCCCAGACCCCGTCCCCTGCACGAAGAACGAGGCGACAGCAGCCAGGTCTGGTGCAACCCTGTCGACCCCCTCCAAAAGTGCAGCAGAAAACAGTTGCCCGCCGGGGACTCCAGCAGCCCCACTTCTAGGGGGAGGGAGACATGGGATCCGGCTGCCCAGCCAGTCGACAATCAAGCGATTTGTAAGAAAATAATCCGGTTTGGCAAAGTCGGGCCAAATGATGGCAATGGGGCCTGTAAAAGATTTATTCTGGGGGGATTTGGGCAAGCTTGTTTGTTACTCCTCCAGGCGAATCATCTCAGTACAGGGACACCCCAGCTCCCCGCGGGGTGTTTTCTGGGGTTTGTTAACAGCAGCTCTCAAGTGGTTCCCCAGGCTTCAGGTTTCCCCAATGCTAAATAAATTAATTAAACCCCAAGACTGTGGCCCCCGGAGCCAAATTGGTGCCCAGAGTTTCATGGGAGGCCAGGAAAGGCCAGGCAGGACCTCGTCAGGACGACCCCGGGCTGAGAGCATCCTTGCTACGTGGCTGCTCTTGCTGCCAGTCTCACAGGTTGTTTTGGGGAGGAATCCCACAGCCCAGAGGGGGAAAAGAGGCTCTTTAGGAAGGGAAGGAGCCCAGCAGAAGGCAGAAGAAACGTACCGGCCTGCTGCAAGAAGAATCTCCTGTAAAATATTTGCCTGGCAGGGAAGCGAAAGCAACCTTCTGCCTCTCCTTCCTGGAGATGCTCCACAAAAGCCATATTCACAAAAATATTCGTGTTAAAGAGAACTGGAAAACCTTTCCGGTTTCCCCATTGTGCAAGTTGTTTTGAGACATCAGATGGAAAATTATTCCAGCAAACCTGCTCCGGCTCAGCCCTGAACGAGCTGTTTTGGGAGATGGGGGGTATGAGGACAGTGCTCGGGGGTGGTGAAGGACAGTTTGCTGCCCGAGGCATCACCGGAGCTATTTCTAGGGCTGTTTTGGTGCTTTTTGACCAGGACATTTATGCTTCTTGTACAGAACACCTCCGGGACTTATATTTCTGCTCTTGCTGGAATTAAGGCTCTTTCTTGCTCCAGCCTGCATGAGCCTCAGCAGGGACAACGACTCCAGCAAGAGCTGCTCCAGTGGAATAAACCACCAGAATTGCTCAAAAGAGAAATAAAATCCCTTGGCGATGGAAAAGGGGCTTACCTTTCAGATCTAAGCAGTCTATCCTGGGAGCCAGATCTTTAAATTCCTGCGAAAGATAAAGCAGCATTTCATACTCAGGAGGAGGAGAAAGGCAGGGGGGGAAGGGGAGGGGAATTAACCTTTTAGAATAATGAGGTAAAGTGATGAAATGGGCAAATCCTCCCCCAAATGGAGAGAGGATGTGGGAACTCAGCCCGAAAAATCAAATTTAACTCGAAATCAAAGCTGCCACCTGTGGCGCTTTGCAGGCTGGATCCATGCGAGTCACAGGGAGAGCTGGGCGCCCTCCCCGGGACAAGGTCGCGGAGCTCTGTGAGGCAGGGCGGCTGATGAAGATGAGGGTCTGTCTCTGCGCATGGAGGTGACGGAGCTGCCTGGGGAAGGCACAGTGGGTGAAAAAAGCAAAAATCTTGGCCCTCCCAGGCCAAGCGAAAAGCTTTTAAACATCACACTGCAGAGTGCTGCAATCAGGCTTGAGGATTTCAACGGGATTTTTATTCACCCGGCGTGAGCAGGGAAAAGCACAGCGCCCGTCACGGTCTCCCTGCGGGCTTCCCTCCCCCACATCACACGCGAGGCCCAAACCGCTTCGTGAACAAGCCCGTTTGAGTCTCATCCCCCAGCTCAAAGGCTGGGGGGGACAGCGGGGACATCGGATCCCACCTCCAGCATCCACCGTGGCCAGCCGGGCCGCAGTCACCACGGCACCACAGCCGAGGAGATGGACACAGGGAAAAACCACAATAAACATCGTGTAGTATTTTGCTAACGAACTCCTTCGCTTTCGCTCTCTGCAACAGGTTTCATCTGGCCCAAAACCTGTTTGTGCTGTTAAAACAGGAGCTGCTGCTCCCATCCAACACACCAGCGAGTGTAAAAGTCTACAGCGGGTGTAATAAAGGGCTGCGGTTGATCATTTGGTGTTGGGACAACACCCGCACCAGCTGTACCTGTATCTGCTTCAGGAGTTTGGGTATCTGCTTGCAGTTCAGCTTCTGGCAGGCTTGTTTGTAGGCAGTCATGATTTCATCGACAGTCACGTTCTGGGCTGAAAAGGGTGAGAATGGAGGTTACGGTTGTAGTGGCAGGGACCAACGTGTCCGCGTGCCCCCATCAGACGCCGCTACCCGCCAGGACATACACCCGCCAAGGAGAGGACGTGCAGGAAAGATGTTCGAATGCCACGGAACGAAAGGAAACCCAAGCAGGGCTCGCTCGAACACGTCTACGGGAGCAAGTCCTGTCTTGCTCGGGTAGAAAAGGGGCTGGAGAAGTGCAGTCGGCGCCTCCAGCCGTGTTTTGGCGTGAGAGCTGCTCTTTTGGCAGGTCGTGGGATAACAACCCCCAACCCTGTCAGCAGGTTGCTGTTGTGGTTAACAAATACCACCGTCAGATACGTGCCTTTTTGCTTTTAGTTTCACAAAACTAGGGTTTTCGCTCGCTCACCCAGTGGGCACGGCGCCAGACAGGCACATCCACCCATGGATACCTCCAGGTTTTCCCTAACTGGCTTCCAGAGACCGTCAGAGGGCTCGGGGGCCGGCCTGAGGCAGCGAGATATTGGCTAAAAGCTCCTGGAGTTGTCGCCCTCCGGTAAACACATCCTCCGCGTTCAGGTCCCGGCCTGGAAGCCGCGGGAGGGACGTTTCGGTGCCGTCACCGCCCCAAGCGCCGCCAAGCTCAGCTCCCAGCGCGGGCCAGCGGCATTTACTCACTGCTTCTGCCCTCCCTGAATCACGGGCAATGCTGCCGCCCCAGATGCCGGGGAAGCCAAGGCGGGCGGCGGGAGCTGCTGCCAGATCATTAGCCACGTGAGGCGACGGCCACCTCCGCTTTTAGCGTGATTTTGGTTTGGTGATGGGCCCAAACAAACACTAAAGCTGGTCAGAAGATCATCTGGAGAAACCAGATTCCCCAGGAACTTCAACCTGGCAGAGCATGAGGCAACCCCCCCTCCACCGCCTCCCCTGCCCGAGGATTACGACATCGAGAGCTCGATAAAACTAAACACTCTACCAGCCAAAAAAATAAAATCCCAAACAATCAACGACTATTTTAATCTTCTCCCTGTTCACAACAAACCCATCAGGCGTCTCGGCAGCAGGACTCACTCAGAGCGCCAAGTGGTGGAGGCAACACTGTGCCCTGGCTCAGCCACGCCACCCAAACCCACCTTTTTGGCAGTTTTTAGCTCTGCGAGCCGTCCTGGCTCATCACAGCGAGGTCTGCGGGGACAACACCTAGCTGAGCAAAGCAGCAAAAGTTTAAATACACCCCAGCGAGCGCTTAACTAGGCAAGACGTAAAAAGAGCTTTCACGCCCCAAAAGCCCCATGCGACAGAAAGCTTTTTCTCCTCCAAAGCGATGTGGGGCCCAATCACCGATTCCCCACATGAGGAAAATCCACTGAGGATGAGCAAGCCCCGTGTCTAAAAAAAGAGAAATATTAACGTTAGCGAGGGGATTAGCAGTGCGCTGCGACGTTCCTGATCCCATCTGCCATGGGAATGCTTTCTTAAAAAAAAAAAATAAAACCCCCAAAAATCAAGCGTGGTTTTGGGAAAGCAAGGGGAGTCGAGAAGAGTCGTTGCGGATGAGCATCCCGGGAGCACAAAGGCACAGGATGAAGCAAATGTCTGGAAACTCAGCTCCAAAACGTCCCGGCTGAAGGATTTCTCCCCAGATCAGAACTCATGCATGGGCTGCTAATTTAGTTTTATTAGTTTCTGGCAGGAAAATGCTTTGGTCTGCCCTCTCCTGGGTGGAAGGCCTAACTTTTAGCCATTCTCATTGCTGGGGACTTGCTGCGGTTTTCCTCTGCACCCATCTTGGCACACGCCTGTTCCCACCTCGTGGTGCTCGCCAAGCCGGGCTGGAATTACAGCAGAAGACACAACAGGTCTCGTGGTCCTCTGGAGCTGCTGCTTCACAGCGAGCAGGCGGCCGTCCCGCGTGAGCCAAGAGCTGTGCTGGCACCACGGCCCACGGGGATCGGAGCAACTCCCCGTTCCCGAGGAATATCCTGGGCTGGGTTCACCCACACGGTTAAACGCTCGCGAGCGGATCCAGATCACCGCCGGGAACCTCTCGCCAGTGCAGCTCCACCACTGCCGAGTCTGTTCCTGCCTCCCAGGTGAGCACCTGGAGCTCCTGCATCTGCCAGGTGCTGGAAAACGCCCCGAATTCACCCCCGGACTCAATCACATAACCACACGGGCAAAACCAAGGATGTGGCGAGCGTACGCCCCCAGCAATGCCTGCGACGTTCCTGGCACGGGACGGCCCGGCCGGTCCATGGCAGCTCCAGATCACCTCGGCAGGGCTGCTGGTTGCGATTTGCACTTGGTTTTGCTCTTTAAGGAGGTTAAACGCCAACACCAAGCAGCCAGTCTTCTTCCTGCGAGGCTCAGGCTTCCAGTCCAAGGCCCCCTCGTTCTGCTGAAACTCATCCACAAAGACCATTCTTAGTTTTGCCCAAACGATTGGCACCAAGACCCTCTGAGGGAATTTCCTTGCTAGATATCACAGATTTGAGTTAAAAAAGATCCTCAGGCTGGTTTTTAGAGCATCAATCCCTGCTCGTTTCTCTCCTCCCCCTCCGCAAAGGGCCGCTCTCCTGCCCATTTGTGGTAACGAAGACTGCAAGTCAATATTAGTATTTCCTGTTTGAGCTCCGTCTTGCGGCTCACCAGCAAATATTTGCAGTGTCTGTAACACCCGCCTTCAAAAAAACCCTGAAACTTCTGGGAAAAGCCTTTTTTTTTGGCAGAGGAGGGCTGAAGCTGATCCTGTGGCACATGTTTTTCAGCAGCTCGAGGTGGCAGAGGGATTTTACGCCACTGATGCCATCCACAAAACCAAGCAGAGCTGTTCTGCAAACAGGCTTGAGAAAATACAAAATATTTACACCCAGTTGAGTGGCTGTCTCCTGGCTTAGGTGGAATTACACACGGCTTCAAACATCCAGTTTGAGAAAGAGCGGGCTGAGATGGTGCAGGTTTCCACTCGGAGCATCCCCGACAGTGTCCTGGATCCCCCCTTCCTTAAAGCCTGTCCCCAAAATAATCCCATTAAAGGACAAAATGAGCTGGAAACCAGAGCTGGGCTCACAGTGCTGCAGGCCCCACTAGAACAACACTCCAACGTGTTTCCCTAACGAAGAACGACAACCGGCTTTGACCACGCTCATGTCCTGACCCCTGCCGCTATTTTAAAGCCCTACACTAATATCCCTAAACAGAGTTAACTACCTTATTAATCTCTTTATTATTTCTCAGCCAATTAAGATCCGAAGAGCAATAAGGAGGGTATTTTGCAACCTCCTGTGTACACTCAATGTGTTTCATCCAATAATTTTCTACTAATTTTCGCCCACAGCTCTTGGCAGAGCGGCCGCCAGCTTCGCCGGGAGCTTCTCCAGCGACGGTCCGGGCACCGGAAAACACAAACCGTGGCTGCTCAGCCAAGGAGGCGTCAGCAGAAAGCCTGGAAAATGCAGAAAAAAACCCAGAAAGGGTCACGGATACAGTTTAAAATGCAAATAACGCTTTCCTGCGAAAGACGACAACAGCCTCACGCTATTCTCCTTCTCCCGGTAACGATGAGCTCTTTGGGGAACTTTTTATTTTGCTCTGGCTCTCTGTGAGGAGTCCCCAGGGGGGCCGCACTAAATCTGGATGCCCCGAAAGGATCCCCCAAATCCCCCAGGATTTAACTTTCCTGAAAGGCGCTTAATCCCCCGGGGGGATGACGCAGAGGCTGTGCCGCCTGTGCGGAAGCGCGGCACAGAGGAGGGCCCGACCGTTAAATCCCACTAGAACCCAGCGTTTCCGTGTCGCCACACCGCTCTGCCCATGGCAGGTTTTGCTTCGCCTGCTCCTCTGGCCACGTCCAACCTCGGGACAGCGCGATGCCAAAGCAAACAGGTCGTTATTTATTAACAGGCTGCAGGCAGCTTGTCTGCTCAGACACCAAAGAGAAAAGCTGATTTTTCACAGGCTCACGCTGCACTCCGCTTCGTTTTGTTCCCTGCGTTCGCTTCCAGCCATGCCCTGGGAGGCCGAGCAGAAGGAAAAGGAGGTGAAAACCGATGCAGGCAGCAGGGACATCCCTGTGCCGGCGCTGCTCGTTGAGTAAGTCCCAAATCTGAAAAGGTGGTGACTTTACCGCAGCCGAACCAAACAATTTACCCCCGAGGTCACCGAAGGAGATCTCTAACTCTTTGCCTCCTCTCAGCAGCATCCTGCTGCTGCTTCTCCCATGTGAGGCTTCATGTCCTGTCTTCCCATGCACGGGGAACAGTAGCTGGAAGAAAATTATTTCCTCCTCTCGGGAAGCATAAAAATAAAAAACTTGGTCCGGTGGCACCTGACACGGGGGGAGGAAGGCAGTGCCAGAGTCACCCTGACCCCAGACGTACTCTTCCTCCAGTGAAGGGCACGGGGATCCCACATCTGGGGGGAATGGCACCCTCCAGCTGGGTGGGTAATGCAGAGGCACGACCCCGGGGCTTCCTCGCTGCCGGTCCAAAGCCAAGGCACCAAGACCTGGAGCACTGGGGCCGGCAGCCACAAGACACCTCTGTTGGGTCTTTTTTTTCCACCCGTGTTTCTGCACCCCTCGCAATGTCACTGCAGTTCCCTGGCTGTATCCCAGGGATGCAGGTGAAGATGACTTTCCCCCTTCGAGATTTCCACGGCTGAAGATGCCACTCGACAGCTGGGGAAGCCTCTGGCTCCTCTCCCCAAGCACAGAGGCTCTGAGTTTTCTAACAAACCAGTTGCTGAAGCTGTAGAAGGGGGGAAAAGGAAATAAAGGGGCACTTTTTCCCCACCTTGTCTTGCACTCTGGCTCCTTTCCCAGTGAGGAACACGGCACCCACAGCGTTATTCCCCATAACCCCCAGGACAAGCCAAGGACAACAGACGGCAGCAGCGTCTGGCCCTAAATCCTCCCCTCTCAGGGTATATCCAGCACCCATCCCGTCCTAGACAAACCCTTGGGCCCACACAGGCTTAAATCAAGACAGGGTTTGTCAGAAAACAAGCTGGGGAAAAAAAAAAAAGGCAATCTTTCAGGTCTTCTGAGTGAAATTCAGCACAGATACAGGGCCTGCATAGACCCACCGACCACGTGGCCACCAAAGGGAAGGAGCGAAGAGGAAGGTCAGAGCAGAAAACATTGTAATTTAACCTGACATCGATCTGGGCAAGGCGGCGGAGAGGGCAGGACTGCAGCCTGGCAATAAAGAATTAAAGGCAGAAATAATTAATGCTAATCAGCAAGGTTTCACAGGAAGGAGGGCTGAGGAACGGAACCTGACACGGGCCTGAGGAGAGGCCACTTCTCTGGGAGCTTGGGTAGCTCCCTCAGATTTTAAGTGTCACAGTCCCACGGGGGAAAAAGAAGTTAAAAAATGAGAGAAATATTTAAAAAACCCAAACAAAACAATGCTTGGTTCAGTAAGAAATGTGATGCTATAACACTACTGACGGCCTCTTGGCATACAAGCAGGAACTGCTGACACTTGGGTATCACCGGCTGTAAAGACAATCGGGCGCTTGCCTTGTGGGGTGAGAAAGTGGGAGCAGGCGGACCCGCTGCCCGCTAAACGAGGCTAATGACGCCCCAAACGCGCCTCCTCTGCACCGTGCAGCGCGAAGCTCTGCAGTAAACCAGAGGCCTTTTCCACATCCCTCCTGCGGGCCCTCGAGCGCTTCGGAGCGGCGGAGAGGAGGCCCCGGCGCCACGTGCCGCCTGGCAAAACCGGCCCTGCCGGGACCAGCTGGGCCGGGGACCTCGGATTCAAGTAGCCAGGAGGAAGTTAAACGAGCAGAGGCGCGTCCACCAGAGCAGTGATGAATGAGAGATAAATAAAGCCCTGAATAAAAACAGTTATTATCCACACGTGAGAGGAAGAATAAAAGCGGCGTCATGGCCAATGTGCTCCTTGAGCCAAGGGAAAGGCAGGTCCCGGATGCCGGCACTGCCCTGACCGATACCGGCGTCCACAGCTGTCAGCACCGTGCAGGATTCTGCTCTAATTAGAGAGGTGAAAATTGCTTTTGGGCCCTTCAGGCTGGGCACCTTTGGGGGCTGGAGTTTGGGGTTAAATGGCATGAAAGAAAAGGGCCCCAGCACCCCAAGGGCACGATGCCTTTGGGGGAAGCAGAGGCATCCGCCCACAGCCTCGGGAAAAGCAAGTGGGGTTGAGGAATCTGCCCCTGCCGGGCTCCCTCTGGGATGAGGCCACGTGGGGAGAAAGCGGCTCGTTGGTGAGCGGCGTCCATTTTCTGGGGCATCAGAGAAGAGCCCAGGGCACGAGCCCCGGCTTTTCTTCACCACATGAACGTCACATCTTCATCCAGAGCAGGGCCAGAGCGGCAGAAATTTCATATTAAAATACAGTTGGCAGGATATTAAACAATAAAAATGCATCAGCCCGCAGTTCTTCTCCACTGCTGGAGGTATTTCACAGAGATGTCCAGCTACCAGTTGCCGCCAAGCAGTAAAACCAGAATTAACTGGTGCTACGTAGGGAGATCTGGCACCTTTTAGGCCACATCTGAGGTCCGGGCAGTGAAACTGGAATGGGCCTCGTCACCCGAGGAGGTGCATGACTGGAAAAAACTCGGGAGAAACCCAATTTCTGCCTGTTTGGTTCTTAAAAAGGAGGTGAGGCTGCTGGTTATTGATGGTTTTCAGCAGTGGGTGCTGCAGCAGTTCGGTCTGGGACAGAGAAACGTGGGGAGCATTCCGGACGCCCCAGCATGATGCCCTTCACCGTGTCTGCAGCCGGTCGCTGTGTTTCGGTGTGGTATGGAGCGTCCTGACACCCGCAGCCAGCCCCCGCGCCGTTCCCGGGAGCCCTGGAGGCGTCCTGGTGCGAACCCTCTCCCCCAGCCTGGCCGAGGGGCCGCGAGTGAAGCCCCTGATGGCTTCGGCACCTGCCGGCAGCAGATCCATGGCCACCGGTGCTTCGCTGGAACCCACATTCTGGCAGGGCCCCCAACTTTTCCTGGGAGCACGACGCTCCTCCGCTTGCCACGCCGAGCTCCCTGTGCCGCCGGAGGGGGCCGGGGCAGGCGGCAGCATCCGGAGACATCACCGAAGCCTCTAGGGTCTCAGAATGGAGCTCCAGGTTGTCTCCTTTCTCCTCCCTCGAGCAGGCGAAGCTTCACGAACGCTTTGGGGTTTCTCCACGCTGCTGCCGTGGCGTCATCGCCCTCCTCAACGGGTGGGCGCTTTTCTCCCCCGCGCTGGCGGAGCCCAACCGTTGCCGCCGCACCAGCTCAGCGTCGGGAGGTTCTGGAAGCGCGGCCGCAGCCTGCGGCGGTTGGGAGGACGCGGCCCTGATGGGGCTTTGCTGAGCCCATGGTTCTGTCGTCTGCTGCCCCGGGGGCGGCTTGGGGGGGTCCCACAGGCTGCGCTCGGGTACCCCACCCCGGGACTTCCCCCCTTGCTCTGGGGACCGGGAA
>NW_020799503.1:11985-16688 GCF_003259725.1 Athene cunicularia | reverse complement strand
CCTCGGTGCGAGCGTGAGCTGGAGCATGAGCTGGAGGAGGAGGATGACGATGGGGAGGTGGAGGAGGAGGACGAGCGTCTCCTGGAAGGGAGAGAGGGGACGAGGTGTTGGCACGTGGGATGAGGAGGGGCCAGGGAGCCTCGGTGCAGCGCGGTGGCGGCACGGCCGGATCTCGCCGCCGGTCCTGCCACGGGCAGAACAGCCCCGGAGCCGCTCGGCCCTAGGACTCCCAGCCATGCCAGATGGCCGCCACCAATTCCCTCCCTGAGTGCTGGCAGACTCTTATTTTAGGGCAGAAAGCAGCTTGATTCACCCCCAAATTCCAACCCCCCACCCCTGCCTGTCTCCAGGAAGACCTGGAGAAGCCACAAAGACCCCCTCTGAGACAGCAAACGCCACCCCGGCACCACAAAACCGTGAGGGGGAACCCACCCCCTCCTTCCCACCGCGCTGCCCCCCGCTCTCCGCCTCAAGACGCGCTGGCAGCCAGGCCGCTGCAGCTTAAGGGTCGGGAAAACGAGCTGGATGGGAGAGTTACCGACCGGGACGAGGTGCTATGACCTGCGGCGGTGCTGCCGGGCTGCCCTGGAGCGGAACGTTGTTTGCCGAGTGTGGCAGCTTTTCCAGGGACGCCACCGCCGGCTTGTGCCGATGCCGCCGCCGCTTCCTCATCGCTGCCACCGAAGCTGGTGATGAAGGTGATTTTCTCCTCGTGGCCAGGAGATGGGGTGCGGGAACGGGAGCGGGATTCTGAGGTGGACTCTGAAGGGGATCTGCAAAGCAGCGAGGTGGTTACAAAAACAAAACCAAAAACCAAAACGCTCCTTCCCCCCCAAAAAAACTCGCAGGATCCGCACATCCCCTGCCTGGAGAAACTGCTCGTCCCCGAGCCACTCACCGTTTGTAGGGATCGTAGGTGGGGCTGTCTCTCCGTGCGTAGCTGTGAAAGGAGAGTGTGTTAGGGAAGGAGAAAAAAAAGAAAAAAACACCCACACTGGGAAATTGGTGGGATAGCCAGGAGGAGCCACCCAGGATGGATAGGAGGGGACCAGGGCCGTGAGCTCCATCTTGGCTGCTGGGCCTGGGAGCTCACCTGGGTGGGCTGATCTTCCTCCCTTTCAAGCGTTTTTCCCTGAATTCCCTCCTCTGGCGGCGAGAGCGACGGCCCTGGGAGAGCAGCTGCAGCTAAAAGGCAGCACCGACCACACGGGGGAACCACCCTGGGGGTTTAGGGGGCCTCCCCGGTACGCCGGGATGCTCACAGAGCTCCCCTTACCGAGTACATCGCCTTTTCCTCTTCCAGGGCTTTGGCGTTTTTAATAGCTTCTGCCTCCTCTTTGTCCTTCCGCAACATCCTTTAAACCCCGCAAAACCCCCCCCACAAACCAACCAAAAAGCAAAACAAAACAAAAAAATAGTAATGGAACTTGTGCTCAGAGGAGAGTTTTCTTGGGGAAGTCCCCATCCTACAGACAAGCACATCCTGCAAAGGACTTGAGGAGGCCCTGGGGACGCTCTGCTGGGCCACCAGCCGTACCTGACGAAGTCGCCCTCGGCCATGCCGTAGGTGGTCGCCTGCTTGTTCAGGTCGGCCACTTGCTCCTGGTTGAGCTCGTCCACGTCCACTTCCACGTCTGTGGGCAGAGAACAGGCAGCTCAGCGCACCCCAGGCAGCGAGGCAGGGCTGGGCACGTCTCCCAAAGCTGGGCAGAAGCAGCCCAGCAGCTCTGAGGGTCATTACCGATATCGGGGATGACTTCGTCTTCGTCTGTGTTGCTGTCTTCCTCGGAGTCTTCCTCATCGCCATGCTTCTCCAAGGAGTTCTCGAGCTCAGCCACGGTACTGTCCTCGTACGTGTAGCCAATGGAGGCTTTTTTCTCTGCCAGCCTGTGTGCAAAACACATTCAAAATGGCCCCAGGACAGGGACGGGACAGCCATTTTGGCGGGGTACAACATCAGAGCATCACGGGGAGCCTCCTTGCTCCCACCCCATTAGAGGGGAAACTGGGACCAGTTGGGAGAGTGTTTCTCAGTGCAGGCTCACCCCCCCGGCCAAGGACAGGGACGCACCAACTGTCCTCTGTCACCTCTTTGCACACTTACTTCTTCTTCTCATCTTCGTTTGGCTTCTGGAGTCCCCCGTAGAGCTCGTCGATATAGATCTGGTAGAGACACTGCTCCTCTGAAACTGCAACCAGACTGGGGAGTTACCAACCCGCTTTCTGCCCGCTCAGAGAGCTGGTTAACCACAGCTCGTTAGCGGCGGCGCAGCTCTCCCGGCGCTCCGCCACCCCCACAGAGGAGACACGACTGTCCCCTCCCTCGCCCTTCGGCCGTGCCCCGGACAAGCCAAGGTTTTCCCCAAATTGCAGGGTCTCGCGCTGTTTCGGCGCAGCCCCGCCCCGCGTGAGGCACTTACTGCCGGCAAAGTCGTTCTGCACCAGCCCCCGGTACCGCTCGTAGTTACATTTTCTCTCGTCAGACTCCTGCTCGGGGGAGCTGGAAAGGAGTAGATGCAGCTTTCGGTGCTCACAAGCCTCTGGGGAGACGGAGGTTCCCCCTCTCCCCAAGGGATTTTGGATGCTGGGAAAAAGCCACGGCCCCTTTCTGCTTGGATTAGCAAAATCGGATACCCCAGTCGAGTGGAGAGAGCAGGGCTGGGGGTTGCAGGCAGAAAAATCACGTGCCGGTCTGGAATTCCCTTAAAAACCCAGCAAAGAGCAAGAAGGGAATGGGGGCTGCTCGCGACAGACTCTGGGGGGGTGGAATTTCCCCTCTGCTCCAAGCTGGGCTGACCCGCTCCAGAGACAGAGACCCCACCAACCTCCAGGGGTTGTGGCAGGACTTAATTAACCTCATCGCTCTAATTTTGGCTTTCTCATCACAGTTTCTTATTGTAGACCCTTGTGAGCATCTCAGCCCCATCCTCTTGAACATTTTAAGTACAGAAAAGCTGCTGTGGGGTTCCCCTTCGCCCCGTGTTCCAGCCCTGCCCATCCCTCCGCACTAGCTCCAGCTTATCCTCCTCGTACTGGGATCTCCACACTGGTCCCAGCATGTAAAGCCCAAAAACCAGCCCTGCAGCGACCCCAGACAGGCGACGCTGGTTCCGAAATCTCAGGCAACCACTCCAAAACAGACCCGAGAAGGCCTGATCCGGACCCGGCAGCTCCCGTCGAAGCGGGGTGCCCCGGTGCCCCACGGCTTACATGGGGTTCAGCAGGGGCGGGGTGTACATGGGGATATAGTCCAGGTGCGCCCGCACGTCGAAGCGGTCGATCATGTTGTTCGTGTCGCCCTGCCAGGGCATCCTGAGTGGAAAGAGGAGTCGCCAGGGTTGGGGGACAGCCAGGAAGCCCCTGCCCCGGGAGGAGCAGGGACCCCCAGATCTCCACACCCCGTTCCCCTCCCAAGCACCAGAGCCCATGCTTGGCTCCCACACGTTAGTGGGACACCAACTCATTCACCACAGCAACGTTTCCTGGAAGCCCCAGCGGAGCAAAATCCTTTTTTTTCCCCCAGCTTTTACGAACAAAAATCAGCCCAAATTTCACTTCCCAGGGTGGGAGGGACCCAAACAGCCCTGGGTCTGCGCTATAAGAAGCTGGGGACAAAAAGCCTCCCCGCACACCCCCAAAGCCTTTGCCAGCAGGTCGGTGCCTCGCAAAGGCACTGCGACTGCACCACAGCCACCCCTCCAAATCCCCTCACCCTGGGGAGCAGCAGGGGCCACCTCCAGCACCACGCAGGGCTACTCACATGTTGACGGGGCTCTCAGCAGCCAATGCGACAGCCGAGTCCAGATGGACCTTGCAGGCCCGGCCATGAACCTGAAGGAACTGGGCTGGGTCCTTTTTCTAGGAGGAGCAAAAACCCCCAGATAGAAGAAAAAAACCCAAACCAAAACAACAAAAAATTCCACACCAAAGGAGTAGAAACCCCAAGGGTTAGAAAAAAGGGAGTAGGAGGCCTGAACCTGGGGAAAAAAGGGGAGCCCTGAGCCTCCAGTGCTGGAGAAAAGAGGGAGCTGGAGCCCTAAGCCTCAGGGAAAAGGGGAAGCCCTGAGTCTCTAACACTACATTAAACGGGGAGCAGGAGCCCTGGTCCTTACAGAAAAGAGGGAGTTGGAGCCCTGGGAAAAACAGGGAGCACAAAGAGGGCTGGTTTGCTCGTGTGAGTTCAGGGCACCCACCCAGGGACACCCCTGTGGCACAGCAGCAGGTGCTGCAACTCTTTTATCCACCCCAAAATGAGCCACGAAGCACCCAGAGGGTTCCCAAACATGCCCCAAATGGGGACCCATCAGGGAACGGATGATCGGGGGCCACTGCTGTCCCCGGGGAGGGGGACACTCACGATTTTCTCGTAGTACTCCCTGCGGCGCTCTGCTCGCTTCTTGTAGTCCACCATCATCCCCCGCAGCTTGCGCTCGTGCTTGCGGGCTTCGTGCCACATCCTGGCGGCCCCCAGCTGCTACCGAGCCGAAGGGGTGTCTCGCCGAGGGGCGAGCAGGAAGCAGAGGAAGAGGTCGACGGCTGTTCCTTGCCTGGGGGCGAAAAGCTGCGTTGGGGTACACGGAGTAGCCCGGGGTGGGGGGGACACCTGGCAGCAATACAGGGAGTGGGGGTGGGCACCCCTGAATGATGGGGACACCGGGTGTCCTCGGGGCAAGGAGGGGAGGAAGAAGAAAGGGCGGGCCGGG
>NW_020799503.1:6252-8510 GCF_003259725.1 Athene cunicularia | reverse complement strand
CCCAGATGTCACCAGCGCTGCCACCCCCACCCCGTGTCCACCCCAGTGGCACTGTGACACCCCCCTCGAGTTATCAGTGCCCCTCCCCAGTCCCCCCAGATGGCACTGTCATCCCCTGTGCCCCCCTAGGTGGCACTGACCCCCCTCCTATGCCCACCCTGGTGTCACTGCCCCCCCCAGTGCCACTGGCCCCTTGAAGTCAGCACCGACAGGATTTTTTTTTGAGGGGGGTCACAAGGCTGGTGGCAGCATTGTGGGGGGGGTGACAGAGCCATGGCAGGGGGACTGGGCCTGGCACCACGTACCTGTGCTTGGGGTTGGCCTGAGGCTTGAGAACGACCTCGCAGAGCCCGTTGCTGCAGTCCTTGCCCACCAGGCCGTGGGGGTGGACGCGGTAGGGCCAGTCTTTCCACACCAAACACGCCGTCACCTTCACCTCAGGGATGGCCTGGCAGTTCAGCAGCTGGGGAAGACATGAAGTTGTCAGGGGACCCCATTTCCCAGAGACACGGGGTGGGGGCAGCACCCCAGCATGGGTTTCAGCACCTGCTACCCACCATCGGGGCCGGGCACCTTCATTGGGAGGCTCCTACACTCAAGGACGAGCATGGAGCACCCCAACACCTATAGGGCTCCCACATTCTCCCACAACCAGCACCCACAGGGCTCTGGCAGCCCCCCAGCACCCTTCCACCACCCCCAAGGCTAGGCCACTAGCCGCGTGGCACGCTCACCTCGATGGCCGGCAGCGTCTTGCTGGCGTCGGTGCTGCTCTCACCCAGGATGCTGCCCGCAGAGCGGCCCTCGCACTCGTAGCGGAACCGCATGCCCCGTTGCTTGGGCTGCTCCGTGATCACCAGTTTGGGTGGCTCTAGTAGCTCCTCCAGCTGGTCCTTACCCTGCCCGGTAGCCGGGGGCCAGCGGTGCCGTCCACCGGTGCCTGTTGTGCCCCGCGGCACCAGCTTGGGTGACAGCGAGAGGGTGCTGAGGCTCTGAGCGAGCTGGGGGGACCGTGAGTCAGCCGGCAGCACTGTGGCACCGTAAGGGCAGGGCTCAGCTGGGCACAGCGGCCGGGTGGCTACTGCAGGGCTGGAGCCACGGGCCACCAGCTTGGCTGAGCCTTTGGGCAGCACTTTGGGCAGGATGGGGGCCGGATCCAGCTGGAAACCGTCCTCCTTCATGACCTCTTCGATGATTTCTGCAAGATGAGGAAAGCGTCAGCCCCGGGATGGGGAGGACCCCCAGGTCCCCGGTGAGACCCCTCTGAGCTTTCTGCGACCCCCAATTTGCCCTGATCCAGGGGAGGGGACAGGACAGCTGGATCTTGCCCCATTTCCACCTGCAAATGCCTCCTTTCTGCTCAGAGCAAAGGATGGAGCAGCCACTCGGGGGGGAGCACAAGACGCCCCCCCCTGCACCCAATCACAACGCCGTGGGGTGTTTGCTGCTTCACAGCACGCAGCTCTGCATCCCAACTCCTGCTCACGGCCCCTGGGAGGATGGATTTGGCCAATCCAGGGACGCAGAGAGGGGAGACCCCGCCGCCAGCTCCATCACCTGAGGCTCCAGGATCCCGCTCCGTCTAAGGTGCCCCAAAATCGCGCGGCAAAGCACTTACCAGCTGTCCGCGTACCACGGGGTCCACTCACCTAAATCATCTGCAAAAGCAAAAAAAAGCCCAACCCTGAATTTTCCTCCAGCACCAACCTGACCCATGGGGGGAGCATAGGAGGGACCCCCAGCCTGCTGGGGCCAAGCCGGGGTCACCTCAGGTCCTGGGGTCCCAGCCGCAGAGTGCGTAGGTGCGGGGGACAGCAGGATCTGGGGTGGGGGGGTCTTACCGGTCACCGGTGTGGCGTGTGCCATGGCCAGGCCGGGATCCTGCAGGGCAGCTCCTGTGGGGACAAGTGACCGTCACCCCACAAAGCAAGACTGGCAGGTGGGGGTGCACAGGGCTGCTGCCCCCCTCCAGTGACAGATCAAAGCTCCCCCAGAACAGGGACCGGGGGATCCCCAGGATCATGCCTGCTCCCCCCTGAGAGAAATTTGGGGGTCCACGGAACCGAGTCCACCCGAAGCAGGGATCTGTTCCCTCAGCCAGGACCTGGGGTCCCTGGGACCGTGACAGCCCCTGAGGACACCAGCCGCCCCCACAACGACGAGCCGGGGACCCCCAAAACACCTCCCGCCCCCCAAAAACCTGCCTCCCTTCACCCCAACCGGGGGTCCCCAGGGCCACACCCCCCCGGGCAGGGCTC
>NW_020799503.1:0-6202 GCF_003259725.1 Athene cunicularia | reverse complement strand
CTTCTCCCCGTAGGTGACCAGCAACGGGAACGCCGGTGGCGACGAGGCGGCGGCAGCCGAGACGCAGCGGCAGCAGCCGGCGCCCAACGCCTGGCAGGTCATCAAAGGTGTCCTCTTCAGGTGAGCCGCGCCCGGTGCCGCCGGCCGGCCGCCCTCCCTCCCTGCCCCGCCGTGGCACCGGTTACTGGCTTCCCCCGCCGTGGCACTGGGGCTGTGGCCCGGCTCGTTGTGTCTCCAAAGCCCCGGGATGCCGGAGGGTCCCAGCGCCGACAGGCGGCTCGTGTCCGTCCCCTCATCCACCGCGAGGGGACAGCGGGGTCCCGGGGCAGGCGGCTCGTGTCCAACCCCCCGATGGGAAAACGGGATCCGCGGGGTGTGGGAGGACGGTGCTGTCCATCCCCACATCTTGGGGGTCCTGCCAGGAGGAGGGAAGCGTGTGGGGCTGTTACTTCCCCCCTTTGCCCCCAACATGGGGCTTTTCCAGAGCTCTGGGTTCTTGAGCTCCTTCCTGGTTTCTCCCTGAAGCCCAGGGTCTGGCTCACTGCGGGCAAGGGTGGCTGCTGCTGCCTGGGCTTTTCCTCGGAGCCACCGGCGCTCCCTGTGCCTTCTCACGGAGAATCCAAAGTCTATGCTCCTGCTTCCGCGAGGAGGGAATCGCTCTCCAGCCGGGAAGCAGGCGGTCAGGGTGTTTCCAGCGTTGGGATATGCCATTCCCAGCCTCGCCTGCGTTGCGATGAGGAAGCTGATGCCAGAGCCGGTAGTCTCAGCTCTTGGACTGGTGCTGCCGAATGGATTGTGAATCCTTTCCCGGAAGCCAAAACTCCTCCTCGCATCCATGAGCTACCTTTCTGCTCCGCTTCTCCTCCATCTGTCTCCTTCCTGTCCCTCTGAGGGCAGGCTTTTCCCTTTCCAAAGAGCCACGTTCCCCCATGGATCCGCTGTCCTGGCCAGCTTTGCGGGGGAAAGAGCACGTCATCACTGATGGAGCCGAGCCCTTGGAACTGCTCGGAGATATCGCACCCTTTGCCTGACCCCGAGTGGGTGACATCCTCCTGCCACCGGCAAAGCGTGATGGTCTGGTTCCTGAAACCCTTGGAAGAAGAAACGTCCTCCCAAGCCTTTCCTGAGTCAACGGCGATGTCCTGGGCTACGGGTTTATGCCCGGCCAGCAGCATGTGGCGAGACTTGTTTGAGCTCTCGAGCTTTCCAAACTGCTGTGGCTTGGCCTGTCGAAGGGTTACGCTGAACCAAAACCCAGCTTATCTTGGGGCCCCTGGAGTTTTCACCCTCACAGTGTGAAAGTGCAGCTGTCGCTTGGTCCTGGGTTCAGTTGCTGTTCCCAAGCTTGTTATCTGGTCACTCCATGCTCGGAGCAGGAGGGGGGAGTCTGATTTAGCAGCACCCGGGGCACACGTGAAAGGTTCCTCATGCATTACCCATGAACAGAGCTGGAAACCCTTTTACCTTGGGACGTTCTGCTGAAAACCTTCCAAAATAAGGGGGGAAAGGCACGATTTCTTTTTAATACTCCCAAACGCCGCTGCCTGGCTTGACTGGGCTGTAGGGAATGTGCAGAAGGGACCCAGTCTCTGCGCTGGGAGCAGCCCAGGGAGCTTTGGCAAGCCCTTGCAGCTGTGTGCTGGCGGTCAGGAGCCCCCCGACTGCACACTTGGAGGTGTCAAGCGAGCTGGGTGCTGCTGAGGGCTTGGCTGGCAGGTCTCTGCGTGGCCGGGAGCACACTGAGCTCTGCCCCTCTCTTGTTACGCGATGCCGTCACTTCTGCCACACACGTGTGGGAGCCATTTGTCCTTTGGCTTTGCTGCATATTTGCTGCCTCGTATGCGTGACTTGGAGGGTGTGCCGGGATCCGGGGATGCCCTGGGGTCCCCGTCCTGTGCCAGGGCAGTCTCGCACACCCATTAGCAGCCTTTGGAGCGTGACTTTCTCACTGTGTCCTTAAGGTGAGCTCCCAGCGCCTTTCCCTGCCTTCAGTGTGCTCCCGCCCTGCCTGGCGCTGGATCTCGACGGGCCCAGAACCAGTTTGCACTGGCCGGCGCCCCTCACCCGAGGGCAAACACCTGCTGCGATGGGAATAAGCGAGAACAGCGAGTTTTGAAACACAGACTTGCCTGTTGGGGAATGGGACGGGGGGCGGTTTGTTCACAGGAGGCCATGTCTGACGGGGCTGGGGAGGGCAACTAAAATGCCTGAGCAGCTTCTCCCCCTTCCTCCCGCAGGATCTTCATCATCTGGGCCATCAGCAGCTGGTTCCGCCGCGGGCCGGCGCCACAGGAGCAGAGCAGTGCGGGCGGGACGCCGCGAGCTCCGAGCCGAAACCTCTTCCCCAAGGACACTTTAATGGTAACGCTGTCGCCAGCGGCGACGCCGCGGTGACTCCAGGGCTGGACCCGCTGCTCTGACTCTGAGCTAGATCTTAAATGTAGTGGAGCTATACCGCAGCTGTGGTGTCTGGGCAGCGCGGTGGCAGCCGAGAGCCATTTCTTGGGCTCGACGGAGCGCCGAGCTAGTTTGGGAGGGGATGTTGCAGCACTGTATGGCCGAGCGGGAGTGGTTCGGGCACCAATACCTCGCCGTCAGTCCGAGTCGTCCACCAGCAGCCGACGTCCTCCTCTCTCCGCAGGACCTTTACGTTTATATCTCTGAGCACGAGCACTTTACGGACTTCAACGTCAGCTCGGCGCTGTTCTGGCAGAAGCGGGATCTTGTCTACGGGGACTGGACCAGCGGGGAGAACGCCGACGGGTGCTATGAACACTACGGGGAAGTCGACATTTCGCAGGTGGGTGCACCCGTTGGTTTTTCTGGGAGGTTTGAGGCTAGGTGGGGGATTGTCAAGGGGCTGCTGTCCGGATGCTGTGAGGGGAGCGGCTGCTTCTTCACATTTTGGTTTCGTAATGGGGAGGAGAGTTGGTTCTGGGCGCTGTATGAGGCAGTGAGCACAGCTGGGAGGTGACAGTTGGGCTCTGACCGTGACCGACTCTGTCGGTGTGTGATTTCAGAGCGTCCAGCAGAACGGCTCCATTTACATCCATGTATACTTCACAAAGAGCGGCTTCCACCCTGACCCCAGGCAGAAAAACCTCTACAGGCGCCTCGCCACTGTCCACACCTCACGAAGTACGGCCCGGGGCAGGAGGGCAGCGCGCGGCGGCCCTGGGAGGGGGTGCTGGGGAAAGGGGCACCCCAATTCCCCTGTCAAAATGGGAGCCTGGAGGATTCGGGCTGAGTGCGGGCTTTGGTTGGTGCTTGAAGGGGAAGATTCAGGCAAATATCTGAGTCCTGAGCTCCCTGAGCTGGATGTTTTCTGTGCTTTTGTGAGCCTACGGAGGAAAACACCCCTTTAAATCTCTGCGATCTCTTGGTTTCTGTCCGCATCGTGCTGGGGGGGGCTCTACTTGTACGGGGGGTGCGGAGCCACATCAATGTTGAGAAGAGGAAGGAATTGCCACGTTCAGGTCTTCCTGCAGGATGGGAAGATCCGGACACTTCATCTCAGGTGTTTTCCTCCAACAGCGATGTGATTATCTCCAAGGTTTGGCTGTTCAGTGTGGTTCATTGTCCCCAAACTACAGCCTTTCCCTTTGATAACGAAGATCTGTGAGACAGTCTGGATTAATTAGTCCTTCTGGGGGGGAGGGGGTGGGGTGTGATGTGTGTGAGGGAAACGGGCTTCTCTGGTCCACTCCTGCCTGTCCTGGCAGGCCGTGGGCTCCTTTAGATTTCCTTCCCCACCTTTCTGCATGGAGTTGGGAGCATTAATCTCTTCTCTCCCCTTCTAGTGATCAACAAATACAAGCGCCGGCGGTTCCAGAAAACGAAGAACCTCCTGACGGGCGAGACAGAGGCAGACCCTGAAATGATCAAGGTAACTGACTTTTCTTTTTGTGGGTTTTTGTTGTTGTGTTTGGTTTTTTTGTTTGTTTGTTTTTTCCGGTGGCCAAACTACTAAATATTCACGTGCATTCTTCTGGTCTCCTGTCGGGAAGCAGCGATTCCAGAGCAGAGATTCCCCCTCCTGCCTGGGGCATGTCCCTCCTGCTCCGCAGTGCGGGAAGAGGAGGATAATTCCCTCGTGGCATTTCTGGGACAGGAGGGCTGCCTCTGCCCCTTCCCGCTCCCCCCTCTGCTGCCTCGTTTAAGGGGTGAGGGGACGACGGTGGGCGAGATGGGGGGATGCTGGCAACGGACACAGTGACATTCTCATTGCAGAGGGCAGAAGACTACGGCCCCGTGGAGGTCATTTCCCACTGGCACCCCAACTTGACCATCAACATGGTGGACGACCACACGCCCTGGGTGAAGGGCAGCGTGCCGCCCCCCCTGGACCAGTGTAAGGCTCGAGGGCGGCTTCCCGAGGCCGGCCCGACCATTTTTTTCTCTCCTCAGAGGACGCATTTGGGCTTCTGTGGGAAATGGGGGTCGTTTTGGGCATCATCCGTGTGACCCCACACTTCTCTGGGTGCTTGTAGGGGGCTGACCCAGGGTTCAGCCTCTTGGTCTCTCCTGGGTGACAGTGACGGTGACGATGGCGGTTCCCCATCGCCTGCTCAGCCCTCCCTCTGCTCTTTTCCTCGGCTCCAGACGTGAAGTTTGATGCCATCAGCGGCGACTACTACCCTATCCTCTACTTCAACGACTACTGGAACCTGCAGAAAGATTATTTCCCCATCAATGAGACCCTGCAGCGCCTGCCCTTCCGCCTCTCCTTCTGCCCACTCTCCCTGTGGCGCTGGCAGCTCTATGCTGCCCAGAGCACCAAATCCCCCTGGAATTTCCTGGGAGAGGATCTCTATGAGCAGTCGGATGAGGAGCAGGACTCGGTGAAGGTGAGAGCTGCTCAGGGGGGCCTCCCTCCTCATGGCTCCGGTGCCTCGATCCCTGGCATGCCGGGGTGGCGGGAGGGTGGGACGGAGCCTCGGAGAGGTTTTTGGTGCCCGTTTCAGGTCGCTCTCCTGGAGACCAACCCCTACCTGCTGGCACTGACCATCATAGTCTCCATCGTTCACAGCATCTTTGAGTTCTTGGCCTTCAAAAATGGTGAGCGGGACCCCAGGGATCCGCCAAGAGGGAAAGGGTGTGAAGGTGGTGGCTCCTGCTTCAGCAGAGCAGACGTTCCTCTGCCTGTTTGCAACATTTTCAGCAGCCGCAGCCCAACCCATCTGCGTCCTGGGCAGGCTGTGGCCGCCGTGGTGCGTGTTGAGGCAGCTGGTGCTCAGCTGCGCTCCTCCGCGCCGCGGGGCCGGCTTCTGAGGGCAGAAAGCTGGAAACTGGTAGTTTTCTGGGCCTCCTTTGATGGCACTGCCTGCTCCTCTTGCTCCCTCTGCCGGGATGTGGGACATGGCAGCAATCCAGAGCCTCTGGTGCGGGGGGGTTGGTGACTGCTTGGGTCCTTTCCCAACAGACATCCAGTTCTGGAACAGCCGGCAATCTCTGGAGGGACTTTCTGTCCGTTCCGTCTTCTTCGGCGTCTTCCAGTCCCTTGTCGTCCTCCTCTACATCTTGGACAATGAAACCAACTTTGTGGTGCAAGTCAGCGTCTTCATCGGGCTCCTCATCGATCTCTGGAAGATCACAAAGGTCATGGACGTCCGGGTAAGCGCCAGCGCGGGCACTGGGGGGAGGTTTTGGCGGTGCCCCCAGTCCTCGGTGACACCTTTCCCCTCCTTTTGGTAGCTGGACCGCGAGAACAAGGTGGCAGGAATGTTCCCCCGCATCACCTTCAAAGACAAATCGACCTACGTTGAGTCTTCCACGAAGGTGTACGACGATGTGAGTTGAGGGGCAAGTGCTGGCGTGCGCGGCCCCTCGCTTTGGCTTCCCCAGTTCCCTTCTTGGGGCTGTGCCAAGGCTCTGGGCCTGTTCCCAGTTGATTTTGGGATGTCCCTCCCCCCCAGATGGCTTTCCGGTACCTCTCGTGGATTCTCTTCCCCTTGCTGGGCTGTTACGCCGTGTACAGCCTGCTCTACCTGGAGCACAAGGGCTGGTACTCGTGGGTGCTGAGTATGCTCTATGGCTTCCTCCTCACCTTCGGTGAGTGGCACCCCACCCAAGCCCTTGCCAAGAAGACGTTTCGCCCATTCTGGCTTTGTTACGCTAATGAGGAGCGCCCCCCCTTCACAGGTTTCATCACCATGACCCCCCAACTCTTCATTAACTACAAGCTGAAGTCGGTTGCCCACCT
>NW_020799502.1:18932-40194 GCF_003259725.1 Athene cunicularia | reverse complement strand
GCAATCCTTAAATCGTTAGGCCAGTTCACATCCAGTCTGCTCCATTAAGGAAACTGGATCTCTGCAGTCCTTCTGATGAAGCAAGGTTTGTGCCTCCAAGGAATTTCCAGATGAGTTATTTTTGGAGGCCCTGCAGAAGTGTGGCAGCCCTGGTGATTCAGCTGCTGACTTGCTCCTCTCTCAGAGCAGAGGCAGGGCAGGGCAGGCAGGGAGCAGTCCAGAGACCTGGTCTCTTTAATAAACTCACCTCCAGGTGGGCTTTTCCTGCAAAAGAGGTACTTTTCCATTTCTCTTGGTTTTTTACAACTGGTATGTTACTTCTGGGTTTAAAAACCTGCAGAGCAGCACGTGGCACCTTGCAGGGGAATAGCCGGTTGCAGGCTGCAACCCAAAACGTGCAGGTGAACGCGGTCAAGAAGGGGTTTGTTCACTCCGAACGTGGGTACCTCGCAGCGTAACTGCACCTCGGACCTTGCTGGGGTGGCTGGGAAGTTTGGGGGATGCTCGTTGCACTCTGCTGATGCTGCTTAAAGTTAATGCGTCCTCTGAGGTCCCTTGGCCGCTTGCTTTGGAGCTTCTAGAGCTGTTGCTGGCAGCTCGGTGTGTGAATGTCGTCAGGTAGAACGTGACACTTTCCTTATCGTGTCGGCTGCACACGCGCCTGCAGTAGCACAGGTTCTCACTGTGGAGCAGAGGTAGGTGTTCGATGGAATTTTTGAAAGTGAAAAGGTTCATTTTGATGGATTTTTGGAAGAGAACGGGTTGTTTGTTTGGTTTGTTTTGTTTTTTTTTTAAACATGGCATGATTATAATGACAGCACTGGTCACCTTTCCCTGGAGCAGTGAAATTTTTCAGGAGGTGCAGGGAAGTGTTTGTGGAGAGCAGAAGGGTGAGTTTTCAGCACTGTTTGCTCATTTGGCTCCGTTGCTGAGATTCCTGTGCACGCTCAAGGGCTGCATTGGCATGCTTTATCGAGTACTGGTATATGTTTCTGATTTCAAACTTTTTTTTTTTTTTTAAAGTAAGAGTTTGAAATGGGTAGTTTTATCCATGGAGGAAAATAAGAGTTGGCAACTGAGCTCCAGGGAAAATCAGGTTTTCTCCTGGCTTTGACTCGTTCAAAGGCAAGTGCTTCTAGGGAGTGCTTTAATCTTTAATCTTTTCCTGCCTCTATCAGATTTAACTTTGGTTACACTCAAAAGCACAGGAGCCATTTCGCAAGGCGTAGAGACGGAGGTGCTGTGTGTTTTAGAGCCAGGAAGGACAGCCAGTCCACAGTCAAAGCCCCGGCCAAGCACAGACCCCAAAATCAACCTCTCAAACCTCCCGGCAGCTTCTTTTTACGCCGGAGCACATGTTTCAGGCTAACACGGTGTCATGGAGAAGGCGGCCGGTCCCCCTGCTGCCGCGCAGGATGTGCTGACAGTCACCCTGCCGTTATTGTTTTCACCCGCTGGTGGTTATTTTTAGCATGAATTTGTCTCGACGCAGCTTCCAGCCCTTTCGTACACACACCCCCCCTCTAAAATGGGCAAGAGAGGCTCCTCCTGGGCGTTATTACAAATACCGCTTTCAGGTGGTAGGTGTTGTTCTTTTTCTAGTTACTCTTGTCAGTTGTCCAAGCTGAACCTATTTAATTCAGGTTTTGGTCATTTTTCTGTTGGCAAAACTCAGAGCATCGTCTGGGGTTATGTCAAATGTTTTGCAAAAGCGTTCTCTGTACCACTGGCTGTTTTGGTCAAAAAGTTTTAAAATTTTGTTTTACACAAGCGTTCTGTGTACCATCGGCTGCTTTGGTCAAAGTAAAAATAGCAAGGTTGCTCGATAGCCTGTTCCTCATTAAATCACGTTAACTGGTACCGGTGAGGTGGCTGCTCTTAATTTTTCACTTGAGTGCCTCCTGCGCAGGGGGTGTAGGTGGACAGGGAGGCCTTGCTGATGCTGGGGACCTTCGGCTTGGGCTCCAGGTGTGTTTGTAGGAGATCCAAGGAAAATGGTCCATGAAGGGCCCGGGCTTTGGGTGACTGGGATTCATCCCGGGTTCCCTTGGTGGTGATCTCTCACCTGCTTTGCCCCGTCTCCCTGCGACACCAGGGGAATAGTGAAGCCTGCATTCCCCTCAGCCTTATTTCGTTTTACACTGAGATTGCTTTCCGTGCTCCCACAGCCTGCAGTGGGGATGTGGGGCTGTATCTGCTCCCCGGAGGAGGTCTGGGGTCTCAGGTCCCCGTTTCAGCATCGTTGAGACAGGAGGGATCCTGGTGTGGATTTTCCCTGTCTCTTTCCTGTAGGAGTCAAAGGATGAGCTCTGGGGAGAGTGGTGGGATTGACCCATTTTCTGGGCGACGAACCTCATGATGCTGAGCCCGGGGGGCTGCTGAGGACCCTCTGGTGTGGTGGTGGCACAGGGCAGCGTTCGGCACTTACTTATGGCAGGGCACAACAGCTCCTCTCCCTCCCTTCCTCACGTTCCCTGCGCCTGTCTCTTGCTTCCCTCTCTGGATTCCTCCATCACAGGATTTCTCCGGTTGTCTTTGCTCTTGTTCAAGTGGTGTTTTACACACGGGACTCTTACCCTGGCCGGGGGGGGGGGTTAATGTGTTACCAGAACACGAGGTGTAAAAATAGTAAGATGGTATTGAAACAAAACCTGCATATCCTCGGAGTTATGTTTGCCTGTAGCGCTTTAAGTCGAAGCTGCACGTAAACCCAAGCAGCACCAGTGTTTAACAAAGTCAGTGTGGTGAGGGGGGGCTGCAACCGCAAGCTTTTACCTAGGGATTTATTTGATAGGGAAGAAGAAATTAGTTTCCGAATGAGGATGGTGTGTCCAGGCCCTGCCGTTGAGAACCCCTGTGCTCGTCCTTCGGAGATGCAGGGTTTTACCGCAGGTTAATCTGCTTTCTAAATCTCTTATCTTGGACAGTGATCGTTTTTGGACTTCGAACATGCAGTGAAATCTTCTGGCATATGAACAGAATGTGGACTTGGTGTCTTTCAAAAGCCTGACGCAGTAATTTTGCAAGGTGGGAACACAAAGGGATGGTTCCTTCTCTATCTTCCAATTTAAATATTATCACCGGGAGATGCTTCGTTAATGAAACATTATGTTAGTGCATTTACTTCATGGTGCTGAAGCTTACGTCACCCACCATGATGCCAAAATCTACATTTATCCTTTATTCCTTTGCCAGAGCCTCTGATTTCATCCGCTGCAACAAGTAGGATGCTTTTCGGAGTTGCCTTTAGAAAAAGACTTGTCAGCTGAAGACAGGAGGTCAGTCAGCATCACGTCGGTGGTGTTGAAGTGCAGGCAGCTGACTGAGGTACCAGTGACCTGCCTGCTCTCTGATGTTGATTCACCTCCCGGTGCTGTGTAACAGCACCACTGCAGGATTGCAGCCCCTGTACTCGTGTGCTGGAAACCTCCAAATCCTCCCGTGGCCTGGCCTGACACGGCTCGTCCCAACCCCTTCCCTCCAGTAACCTCCGTCTTTCCCCGGGCGTGGAGAGGTTTGAAATGCCATGGCCTGCTGTGCTCTTCTTGCTTTACAGGGAAATGCTTTTTAAAGGTGTCTTTCTCTCCAGGGCTAGAGGGATTTTGTGACTGTACCGTTGGCTGTACCTGCAGCTAATTCTTTCTAGGCACGAAGTTGCACACTGAGTAGCAGCTTCGGGCTGGGCGAGGGAGAAGTAGTAGTTTTGGAGAACACTTGGAAAACTCTGCCAGGAAACGGTCAGCGTTCTCTGCCAGCTTGATGGGGAACCTCAGCGGATTGCACAGCCTTTGCTTGGTTTAGGAACGAAACTCATCTCGAGGAACGGCCGCTCTGAGAGCTGGAGGCACCTTTTGGCACCACAGTGCAGCCTCGTGTAGAGGCGGAGCGGGGCTGGACGGGCGCGCGCTGGGGCTGGCAGCGCTGCCGGCACCTCCTGGCTCCTGCTGTGCCCTGTGCTGGCCCAGGAACTTGGAGCGATGCTCAGCTGGATCAGAGATTTATTTCTTTAAAAATTTATTTATTTATTACTTTGAAAAGCAACTTTCTTCACGCCTCACGTGCCTCCTAGGTTGTACTTTCAAATGGGCAGCGTTGCTCGCGGGGATGCTGCCTGCTCTCGTGGGGCTGGGGTGAAGAAGCAGCAGATGAGCCCTCTGGGGTATTTTTCTCTGGAGTTCTGCTGGCGCAAGGGCGTGTAAAACTCGTGTTCAGACTTTCCAGGCTACTTATGGCCTTTGCCCTCACTGCATCCCAGTGGGAGAGAAAAGCCTGGCTTTAACTTTGACCGCCTGGAAAGCGTAGGCAGGGGAGGCTGGAGCAGGGACCGGAGCTCAGAGCAGGGCCTGGGTAACCCTGGGCACCCAGAGATGCCGGGGGGGGCAGGGGGGGGACAGGCCTGGCGTGTAAGTGGAGACAGAGGCTGAGTGCAACTCAGTGTCCTCATCACCAAATCCTCTTTTCTCACGCTTTACAAACCACCCCCATCTGTCTCCTGTGGTCCATGGCAGCCTGGAGCAAGGTGTAACTCAGGTTCCTCCCTAAATGTGCAGTCCTGGAATGAACTCCCACAGGAAAACAAATCCAACCCATGGTAGACTTTCTTTATATCCTGCTTTGCACTGTACGTTTTGGTTTGGCCTCTCCTGAGGTGAGGCAGGATAGGTGTGCACAGGCGGGAAGTCCAAAGCAGCCATCTTCCTCTCCATCCTTTCTTCTCAGGAGGGAATGAAACAATAAAATGTGGTGATGCAGCCTCCCGAGAGCCCTTATGGTGGGGCCGGCAGGGTCTGTGATGCTTTGATGGTCGTGGTGAAATGGAGAGTGCCTCATCTGAAAGGGAGTAAGAAAGGAAAAATGTGTTTTCTGTTGCCTGCTTGGTTTGTGTTTGGCTCGTGGGCTACTTGGTGTATATCGGTACATCATAATTCTCTCCTGGCTGAGTGCTCTCGCCTCCTCTCCCTCCGGGCAGGGGACAGATGTCTGTCTGGGGCACACTGCGCTTTACACCGACGCTGCCGGGCAACTCTTACCGTGCCATGAGCTTGATTTCAAGACCTGTCTGGTTTTTGGTGAGGAAAAGGGCATCGTGGTGTAATTCCAGGTGGATCTGTTTGTTAAAAGGAGGGGGTATGAGCAGGTGATGGAAAAGCAAGTTTTCCATGAGGTTATCCCTCTGCTGTTAAAAATTCTGCTTATCCAAGCCGGAGGCTGCGCTGGTTTAAAAGGCGCCGCTGCCGGCCCTGGTCCACCCGTGCCTCTCCAGGCCCAGACTCGGTGCTGGGCTGCATTACCCTTTTGCTGCCTTCGGCTTTGTGTTTCGCTTCTGAAAGTCCTAATTGCACAACCTGTTAGTGTTGAACAAAACTGTTCTGCGTCCTTGATTAGCCTTACTTCAAAACCACAGATAAACTCCTAGGCAGGCAGAAGAAGCTGGAGGCCGGGGGCTGGTGGTTCTTGCTGGGGTTCCGCTGGCCTGAGCCCTTCTCTGCCTGGTCGGGTGCGTTTTCCCGGGGCGGGGTGGGTGCTGGAGCCGTGCTGTGGGTGCTGGAGCCGCGGCAGGACCGCGTGCTGGGGGCAGGAGGGTGTTTTTGAGCTGCTGTTTGGGTGGGGGTCTGCAGCGCCAGCCGGGAGTCCCCCCTCCGCGGCTGGAGGAGGAGATGTGATCGCCCTTCGTTAGACCACAGTCAAGAGCTATTAATAACGCGGCTTTCTGGCCTCTTAACTCCCTGTTCCAGAGTACAGCCTTCGGGACCTTCTGTTTCCCCACCTCCCGCCCCCAGGACTTTGTTTCTGGCATTTGAGGTGGTTGATGCGCGTGCAGGCAGTGTCGTGCTGACCCGTCTGATCCGATTCAAGCGGGTGTCTCGGGCAGACTTTAATTTTTCCTTCATTTTAATCAGCCCCTGCAGCCCTGCCTGATGAGTTTTATGGCACCTCCCTGACTCCAGTTCGGTTTTTAGCAGTTGATGCTGGTCCTCGGGCAGCCGTAGACGATGGACTCTTTTAATTAAGCCATTGCCCCGTCCCTCCTGCAGCACACCGAGCCCTGAGAAGCTTCTGCCTCAGACTGTGAGCCTGTGTGTTAAAAACCAGCATTGTGCCAGCGTGGCTCACCTGGGTGCCGGGCTGGAGGTGTCACCTGTGAATTATTCTTTTAACTCACTAAAACTAAATCAACATCAACCCCTTCCTTAGCTGCCAGCGTGGGGTGGGTGCAGCTGTGTGTTGAGGTGGGCTTTGCCGTGCCGTCCCTGCTGCGGGGCCGGGTGATGACGAACGGCGGCAGCACTGCGCCCAGCTGAAAGATTTATTTTTACTGGCAGTTACAGGACGAAGTACCCACCTCGACAATCGATATGAAAATCGTCAGAGGAACATAAGGAAGTCATTAAGATAACCGCGTGTGTTTTCGTACGTGAATTGTCTGCGCTTGTTTGTTTTATCTTTATGAAATAGTATCAGGATGCTTGTTTGTTTGGATTAGGGACCTATTTTTAAGTAACCCGTTTTTTCCACTTTGGAAAACGCATTAGCCCGCTGTGGCCCGCGGCCATCTGTGCAGGCCGCCTTTGGGAACCGCCAGGCTGCTGCCCGGTGCGAGGTGGTGCCTCTGCGGTGTGCCTGTCGCCCACCCCTGCTGTCAGAGGGGCACCCGCAGAGGCGAACGCCGCGCCTCCGTCCTCCCAGGGAGCTCCAGCTCGGCCTGACTGTGCTGCCCCTTCGCCCCTCCAGGGCTCTGCCCAGCCCAGCCGGCCTCGGGAAGTGGAAGCAGAGGTGATCTGCTCAGAAAAGGTGATGTTTCTGAACAAACACGTTTTGCGAGACAAGTCGCTATTTTTCTAGCTGAGTACACCATTTTTCCCCGAAGGGCTGACTTAAGATCTGTTTAATTCAGGTTTGGAGCTCTGATGCCTGAAATTCTGTGATTCTCGGAGGATAGAAACATAATAAACACGAGAACTTGAAGAATGTTCCTCGTCTGGGTTACAAATGAACAGCTTGCTTCTTTGAACAGTCTGCCCCTTTGCTAGTCAAGTTAAGCTTTGTGTTGCAGGAAAGGGAGAAATAATTCAGGATTAAAGCTGCTAAGCAATGCGTATGTTTAGATTTGTAAGAGTGCCAGTATGTAATTAATCTGTAAGCCAAAGAAAAAAAGTTGGGTATTTTTTTCCCCTGATATAGATACAAATGCAGGATAAAACCTGACTGGGAGAGGGGGGAGAAATAATTTCTGAAAATACGATTTCCCAAGTAGCTGCTATCACTGATGCCGCCCGAGTGTTTTTGGTTCGAGCTGCTTTGCAGTTTTAAGGCAAAAAATCAAAGTGTGTCATCTTGTGCTGGCCTGGAGGACTTGTGCTTATTATTGAAAAGCTCCAGGATTTCAAGTACAGTGAGCACAGCCTCCGGAGCAGCCAGCCTGTTCCAAGTGTTATTCCTTCTTAATCCTGCACGCGATGGCTCTTCCCACCGGCCCAGGAGGTCGGTGAGCGCTGAGGAGTGGGGGCGTTGCAGTTCAAAAGCGATGGGGTTACCGGGCTGGGCAGGTCCTCGCAGAGGCTTGGAGCTTTCTCCTCTTTTTTTGATGTTTTTACAGCTGGATCAGAATCTGACCCGTCAACCAGTGGCATTAAGCTTGTAGGAAGTAAAAAGAAATAAATCGGGCATAAAGCGTGGCAGTGGTTGATTAAAGATCATCTCCGAGTGTTTCAGAAAGGAGTTAGTGATTCGGTGTTCCCTGTTATTTCACGGTGTATCTGTTCTTCAACCTCAAAATGAGGAGTAGAAGTATTTATTTTCTCCTAGAAGCTGTGGAAGGGATCAGAAAAGAGCGGCTTGTCTATAGCCGTGCCTTTCGCTGTGTGATTTGGGAAGGCCTCTGCACAGGAGGGCATGGGCTGGTTCCTCCCTGGGACGAGCCCCAGCAGCTTGGACTGTGGCTGAGGCACAAACATCTCCCAGCTTGGTGGAACTCCAGGGGCACGTGGTGCTGTAGGATGGTGCTGGGCTCTGCCAGGGCAGCCCCCATCTGTGCTCTGGCTCTGGGGGGTGAGTGTGGCTTGCTTAGGTTCCCAGCTCCCCCCCAGAGGTGACCCCCAGCGGGATGCCCCCAGCAGCGATCGCCAGCCTGACGGCAAAAGGTGTTGGAAACCCTTTCTGACAGCGGAGCCCATGGGCTGGCTTTGGCTGCGGGTGTCCCGGGAGGTGTGAGCTGCAACTCTGCCACCATGCTGGGAAGATGAAGAGGTTCCTCAGCCTTCATCAGGAGTGGCAGCTTGAAATGGCACTCCTGCAGCCTGGCTCGCTTTGGGAGCGGCCGTTGGGTTAAGCTGTGTCCTGGGGGCCCTCTGAATCCAGGAGGAGGTGCTCGGGGGGTGTGAAAACTAATTTAGGAGATGCTGTGGGATTTTGAGGAGTGGTGAGGGCAGAGGGACCTGTCGGTGGGGCAGTGATGGGTGCTGACCTCCTGGCCCCGGCAGAGCACAGAGGTGCCAGCTCACCTGGCCGTGGCCACGAGCGCTGGAAGCCAGAGGAATGTCTTCAGAGCCATGGGAGCACCGGGAGGCTTGTCTGCGTGCTGGAGCGGGCCGATTCGTTCGTTAGCATCATGCCAACCTTTGGAAATCGCTCAGCCATCCAAAAAGCTCTCAGCAGCTGCTGAGAGGGCACTGGGGTGTCTGCGGTGCCCTGGCCGGAGCCCCGGGCTCGGGGCAGAGCTGGCTCGGGCGCAGGCAGCACCGTGGCTGCCGAGCATCCCCTGGCACGGCGTGCCCAGGACCGTGCTGCTCTTGGTGGATTCTCATGGGCCATGCTGTTTCCTGAAGATTTGTTCTCTGTGTTTTGCAGATAAACAGGTTTTCCTGTTTCTCATTTGTTTCAATTTGTTGTATCATTGAAAAAAAAAAAGGGTATGAAGGGATATTTGGGGTGCCCCTCTCCTGTGCTGCAGACAGCAGGGTGAGTTCTGCAGAAGTTTTGCTTACAGCTGGTGGTATGAAAAGCAGGAGATAGGATCTCTTATTTTTTCCTCTCGCCCCTATTTTCTTTTTCTTTTTTCCTCTTGGGAAAGGAGAAAAAGTGTTTCATGCTTATGTGATTTAAACTCAACCCTTTGAGTGTCACTTAGGAGCTGTATCTTAATCTGAACATCCCGTATTCTTGTGCCGTCGCTGCGGAGATGGGGAACTGCAAGTGGTTGTTTCATCTGCCTGTGTTAGACGCAGGAACTGCTCTCCAGAGGTACCTGTGTCCTTCCACGGGCTGTAGAGGGGTTCAAGCAGCCGGGGTAGATGCAGTGTCCCTTTTGCAGTGACAAGTGGCATCGCCTTCTGACGCCGCCGGAGCTCCACGGCTCCGTCTTCGCCCCACACCCTGCCTCCAGCTTGCCGCTCGCTGTTTGCTTTAGCGTTAGGGTTTGGATAAGTTGTCCAACTGGTTTGTTTTTCATCTGGTGGCTATTTTCAGCCACTCAGCCTAACAAGGTGAAATGTCTGAGATGCTTTTCTGTTCCCTGTGACTGTGCTATAAGGAGGTGCCCCGCTTACCCTGGCAGCCTCCCCGGTGGGGAGTGCCTCACCCCAGCCTGCCTTCCTTTTGGTAGCCTTTGGCTATTCTTTTGTGGAGAAGTCTGGCCTGATGAAAGTCAGGTCCTTTATAAGAACAACAGTTAGTCTGTGCACAGATACCCTGAGCACAGAGCACCCCAAATCCCAGCGTTACTGTCACCCTCTTGCCCTCTTGTGAGGCTGAGAGCCTGGGGAGGATCTGACATCTCGCCTAGACCCGGCTTAGCTGGGCTCTGCGTAAGAGAAGCAGCAGGAAAGCTGGCGGGGATGTGGGCTGTTGGGTGCTGCTGAGAGCGTCCGTACCGGGGTGGAGGGTGCCCAGGATGCAAGAGGAGGGGGACATTTTACCCCACCTCCTCCTTAATCCAGTTGTCCATGTGTAATTTGTTCACTCCTGCAATTGCACTTGTGATTCCTTTGGGGTTGGGAGAAGCTCTCAAACTGCCATTCACTCGGGTTAATTTTAAAATTAACTTGCTCCTTGGTTAAAGTCCTGAGAGGACCTGTGAGCAAAGGTGGTTTCTCTCCAGTGTCTGCCAAGCAATGGCACTGGGAATGTCACTTCCAACTCCTCAGAGGTCCTCACGGGCTCTGGGATATTTAACCTCATCGTACTGTAGGATGTGGAAGCTCTAGTCTTCCTATTTCAAATGAAGGATTAAAGTGCAGAGATATCATTGTCATGCAGGAAGTCATCTGGCAGAGCAGGGCCTTGAACCCTCTCACAAATGTCAGCTTGGTGGCCCGGCCTGTGGACATCCATCATTTCCCGGGCACGGCTACAGAGCAATTCGTGATGGGGGAGTTTGCTGAAATCTGGCTTGGCTTGTAAAGTAAATTTAGCACCTTGATGTGAATCAGTTCATCTGCTGGGCCCGCTACCTTCACAGAGTCTCTCCCACACCTCCAGATGGAGAAGCAGCAAGTGGTTGGGAATAAACCGCTTGTGCCGGTGGCGGGGAGCGACACGCCGGGCTCTGCTCATCGCCCTCACTCCAGTTTCACAGTGGGGCCTGGCAACACGCTGTGTCTCTTTCTGGAAGCTGTCGCTAGTGGCCCTGGGCATCCCAGACCTGCTGTAGTTATGTGAATCTAGCAACAGAATAGAAATCCAATATTTGAACCTTAACAGCCAAAAGCAGATTCTTCATAGGTTGGAAAAGCCCCTCGGGATCAGCGAGTCCAACCCTCAGCCCGACTCCACAAAGCTCTCCCCTACCCCACATCCCCCACAGCTCATCCCAACGGCCCTGAAACCCCCCCAGGGATGGGGACTCCCCCCTCCCTGGGCAGCCTGTTCCACTCTCGGACCACTCTTGCTGGGAAACATTTTCTCCTCCTGCCCAGCCTGACCCTCCCCTGGGGCAGTTTCCAGCCGTTCCCTCTTGTCCTGTCCCTGATCCCCTGGGAGCAGAGCCCAGCCCCAGCCTCTCTGCAATGTCCTGTCAGGAGCTGCAGAGAGGGATGAGGGCTCCCCTCAGCCTCCTCCTCCTCACCCTGAACACTCCCAGCTCCTTCCCTGGCTCCTCACAGGATTGATTCTCCAGCCCTTCCCCAGCCTCGCTGCCCTCCTCTGCCCTCGCTCCAGCCCCTCCAGATCTCTCTGGGGTTGAGGTGCCCAAACCTGGACACAACCCTCCAGGTGTGGCCTCCCCAGTGCCGAGCACAGGGGACTGTCACCTCCCTGCTCCTGCTGGTCACACCAGTGCTGACACAAGCCAGGAGGCCGTTGGCTTTCTTGGCCCCTGGGCACGCTGCTGGCTCCTGTTCAGGTGCTGGTCAGTGAGAACCCCCAGACCCTTCTCCCCCAGACAGCTCCAGCCACCCCTCCCCGAGCCAGTAGCCACGCAGGGGGTTGTGGTGGCCCAAGGGCAGGACCTGGCACTTGCTCTTGCTGAAGCCCATCCCTTTCTTTTCTGTGATAATCCAGGAAATCCCTCTGGGAAGGCTCGAGAGCTGGCTGGTGTAATACCAGTTTCAATAAAGATTAAGAACCAATTGAATTCCAAGGAATTGTGTGCTGGAGAGTGCATTCTCTCCCATTGTGTTATTTTTAATTGCAGCCGTTTTCCAGTAGCTTGCTGTTACTTATTCAGGACGTAAATGACCAACAGTTCCTGCCACCATAAACCCTTTTTCCAGCCGCCTTGTCCCCGCGTAGCGTTGGCGTGGGAGCAGTGTGTGGGGTTGATGTGAGGTCTCTTTTTTTGGATGTTGGCTAAATTCTTCTGAAATCCCGAGCTCCTAATGAAGGTTTGCTGACTTCTCCAGGTGTAGGCTACAAATTCATTTCTGTGGTTTCTCGGACGTTGCAGCAGAAGACATCTGTCTGAATAAAGAAACTGCATCAGAAAGAAAGAAGAAAAAGGTTTTATTGTTCAACAGTCTTCATACAAGTATTGATAAAAGCGCATGTGAAGGCTTCAGGGCGAGGAAGGAGCCTTTTTAGTGGAGGGGAGTGTTGATACAGGATCAGGGAACTGCAGGAAAGGAGCTCAGTTTGAAGCAAAGCTCGTGGCACCGTTTCCCCTTTATGCTGATGCTGGGAGTAACGTTTTCTGCCTGAACAGTTAGAGTGTGGGGTATCTCTGCTCCTGTTTAATGAGGAGCTAAAAAAGATTCAGAGGAGTCTGGGCTTGTATTCCTGAAACACCTATGTATTTGTGTTAGGATTTGGCAGAGAATTTTACTGGTAGCCAAAGTTACGCCTTTAGTAAACACAATCCTTTAACTTCAGTGTGGCTGATGCTGAACAATGAATCAACGTCACCCTGCTCCGGTACAGCAGAACAGAAATAACCCAGAGTTTTAAGCGCTGATTTTTTATTTTTTTTTTTTTCTTTCTTTGCTAACATACCCATGTGTTGCTGCTCAGATCCCGGTGCTGCTGCTCCTTTGGTCCCTGCAGAGACAGTGTCTGCCCGGGAGTGCTCGCTGATGGTGACCTGAAAAAAATCAGCTGTGGTAAACGTACAGGTCTCTGTAGGTAAAGCGAGCAGACTTTCTCCAGAGCTCCTCTCATCAAATACAAGCACTTAATAAACACAGAAACTTTGCTTTTCGTCAGCCCAAGGGAACCGCAGGCTCGCTGGGCTGCGAGCAGGACGTCGTCCCGTCAGAGCCCGGTTTGGGAGCCGATGCCGCTCCCCTCTCAGCGCCTTGGTGTGCTGAGGCAGACGGGCTGTGTGTGCCGGGCAGTGGCCTCAACGGGAGACCTGCAAGTCTCTTCCCTTCTGTGGATGCCAGCATAGCTGGTAAGAAGCCTAGAGGGTAAAAGCTGCTTGAAACTGTGATAGTTGGGCTTTGCTGGTGCTCTGAACTCAGATGCTTAATGATCTGCTGCCTTTGAGGTATGGCCCTGGAAGATGGAAGGGACGTAAAGCGATTTGTCCGTAGCCTAACGGTTGCTAAACTTAGTCACTTGTTTCCTGGCTCGGGGTGTGCGGAAATGCTGTGGAGGTGATAGTTCTGCTCTTGGGAAGTAAATATTACCAGCACGTCCAGTGGCAGTGGTCCTGTGCTTGTACTGGTCGAAAGGCTCTGGCAGGACAGAGTTTATAGGGGAGAAACACCATACTTTTTATTTATTTATTTATTTATTTATTGCAGATCAGCTGATGTAGCCTGAAAACATAAGGCAAACCTTTGCAGCACAAATGTTTTGTTTGTTGGTTTGTTGGGTTTTTTTTGCCGTAAACTTGGCAAACTGAGCTTCCTGCTTACAGCCCCAGCCCAGGGGGAGCTGGGCAGCGGGAACGGCCGGGATGGGTCGGAGGGACTCTGCTCTCCTTCAAACACAAATCCTGGCCGCTTTCCCCAGAGGAGAGGCAGGTGGGTGTCTGCTCAGGTGCCCTCCTCGGTTATTCGCCTCTTGCACGACCTTCAGAAGGCCAGTGGGGGCCGTGAGCTTCCCCTCGGCGGGCACCCGCCATTGGGGTGTCTGGGGGGTGTCCGGCCGCTCGAGCCGTGGGGAGACCGCAGTTCGCACAGAGGTTTTCCCGAGCTGTGGCCGTGCTGAGCCAAGGCAGCGGCTGCAGTAGGGCCCTCGCCAAAGCTGGGCTTAAGATTCCACGCGTTTCTTCTTTTTCCGTGCCGCCTGGAGCACAGGCACTGCGGAAGCTGAAGTCTTTGTTTTGCTAGGACCAGAAGGCGGTTTTGCTGCAGCTCCCCCGTAACTCTTCAAGCAGAGTGGGTATATTTTCCACTGAATCGTCCAGCCCCATATCCATAAAATGTTCGTTCTTTATGGACAGGAGCGGGGCAGTCACTCGCTTTATGGGCCGTGGCACTATAATTACCTTCTTGTCTCTTTCAAAAAGAGACCAGATGCATGTTTCTGTTTGGATTTAACTTTTTAAGCTGTCTACGGCAATAATACTGTTCTTTTGGTCTTGTCATGTTTGTGCAGTAATCACAGTATTTTTATTTTTCACTTGAATACTGGTTTGGATACTGAAAGCTGCTGTCTGTCTTGAGTTTGGTGGTTTATGGTGTGCAGAAAGTCATGGTCCCTCCTACCTGGAATAATAATTTTTTTAAATAAGACAATTTTTTCTTATTTAGAAGTGCATAGGTTAAATAGCCTCTTCTATTGTTGGAAGCTGTGATAGTCTATAATTAACTTTAACTGTGTTCAGAAACAGAACACTTAATTTATGTTTATGGACACTGAAGTTGATTGCTCATGTTGGTCATAAACTATTATAAGCTGCTGTTTGATTCAACTTGAAATTTATATTCTGACGTCTGTCTTTTCAGCACTTGAAGTGCTTTGCTGTAGGGGCTTTAATCCTCAAGGAAATCTCCTTGGTAAGACTATTGTTATTCCAAGGAGACGGTTCTCATCCACGCGGGAGCGTGGCCAGCCCCGGTGGGTGCTGGGGTGCTGCCGGCGTGGCCAGGAGGCCGTGGCGCCCGGGCGCTGGTGAGGAGCAGGGTCACGCTGCCGAGAGCATCTGGCCGTGGCAGCAAGCCGGCCTCCGTGACCGCACACGTCCCTTCCATTTCTAATTTCTGCAGCAGGGGCCTGCCAGCTGTAAGCTGCGCTGCAGGCACCCACACGTGTGGGAAGGTATGTGAGGGGGAGGGAAAATAATTTCTGTAATCCCAAACCAAATATAAAGTCCTGCTGGGAATCGTTCCTTAACCAGAGGCTGGTTCGTGCTTAGCGATGCAAGGGTCTCATCCCTTCGTACCTGGGTTGTAAACCCGTCTGTGAGGAGGATTTAGGGAGTGCCAAAGAACAAGTCTCCTTAATTTATGGGTTTGCCCTCCCTGTGCAGCGCTGCATGCCCAAGCACCCGCTGTGCCGTGGAAGCACGCCCGGGCCGCTCGCTTCAGGGACCAGAGCTCGGGCTTCTCTCAAATCAGACTCTCCTGTTGCCTTCCCAAGTCACACGTGCCTTATCCTCCTTGTTGAAACTCTGTGGGGTGAGTTTCTTACCGAAGAAACAGTTATGGAAAAGATACTGTTTGTTCAGCTGAAATAATGACAAACGGGGTCAAACTCAACTCCAGTCTTCTGGCTTTGTGCCTGGCGTGGCTCCGAATGGCGCTTTCCATCCTTGGCACTTAGAAAAAGGAAGAGAGATTGATCACGTAGTTTCTGTTGGGAGAGCTAGCTGGGAGTTCAGGAGCTAGCAATTAACTCCACCATTGTGCAGGTTTAAGTAGCACATCTAACGTGCCGCACAGCACACGGGCACTGAGTTCACTTTGCCAAGGCGCGGGAGAGCACATACACACCTGTAGTGCGAAGCTCTAACGCGGAGGAAGCCTATTCGCGATGCTCGGCCTCTTGGGAGGGTGGCAAGAGGATTTCTCTGCGTTTGCCCTGGCAGCCAGCGATACCCGGGGGCCCTGCGGCATGTGGAGAAACCAGAAGGTAAAGATAAATGATGACTGCCGCGCGGGGTTGTGCGGTTTGAGTTGCTGGGCCCCGGAAGGATGGCGGTGGTCTGAGGGGGGTGGGACGCGCTCTGTCCTGGGGGGTTTCAAGCCAGCTTTATGAAATGCCCTGGCTACAAGCTTTGCTTAAAGCGCCTCTTGCACTTCTTTAATTCATGCATGCTCCCCAGACTGCTGCTGGTGGACTCAGACGTGGGGATCCGGGGTCCAGTCAGTGGCTTTTGGGCTGTGCTGGGTAAGCAGAGCCGAGCCTTGCTCTGGATTAAACCCCCCGAGTGCTGCCTTAAAGTGCTGCCCTGTGGTCGCTGGGCTGTTGCAGCTTGACGCCCCAGCTGCCCGGTGTTCAGAGAAACTCTCCTGCTTTAATTTGCCTTAAAACTGCGTCCCGTCCTCACGCCTCTGCGGGAGCGTTGGCCGTGCTTTGGACAACAGCGTGTGTAAAACCCGTGACGTTGCCTCTCCGGTCCGCTTAGTGCGGGCAGCAGCTAAACGGGGCTTAGCAATGGTGGGGAAACAGGTGAGGTGCCGCGTTGCGGGTGTCTGACCGAACAGACGGGGGGGGTTGTATTTTCAGCAGCTTCTCCGCTGCCAGGACACGGCGACAACACACGCTGGGCAGGCTTTGGGTAGTCTCGGGGAGGATTAAGCGGTGTAAGTCAGTGGAACAACAGCTGAGTTAGTAACAGAGCAGTGCTAAGGAAGAATTTGGCATTTTCCGGTCTCTTCCCTGGGTTTTTTACTTCCCCAACAACATTGCTTTAAAATGCTGAAGGTGAACACAAATCGCCTCCTGCTGAAACCCTTCCCTGGGTGTAGATGAGGACCACGTAGTCCAAGGAGTTGTCAGCTTGCCTTTTAAAGCCATTTTATTACAGCAAATAGCCTTGAAGGTTTTGTGAAAGACCTTCCCGGGGAAGGAGCAGAAGTGGTTTGTGATCGCCCTGAAATTGCTGCCGCTCCGGAAAGCGCTAATGGCCGAGCCGGCCCCGGCTCTGCCCCCTGGAGCTGCAGGGGTGTTTTTTCGAGCTGAGGACGAGGTTTCAGAAGATGCTGAGCTGACTGAAGAACAGCTTGCCGCGTTTCCTCCTTCCCTCCCCGTTCGGGCAGCGCCCGCCCTGCGCCCCGGCAGTTTGGTTCAGCAGAAGCGGTTGGTCTCGCAGGGCCCCGGGGCCGGGGCAGGTCTCGGCACTTGAGTCATCACCTTGTTCTGTAAAGTACCTCTTTCACTAGTCACCTACAGGAAAAAGTCACTTTATTAAATGTATGATTTCTCCAAGTGACTTGCTGGTGTGAATCTCTCCGCTCTCTCCTCCAAGAAGAGCATTTCCATTTTCCTGCGGAAAACACCCAATTCAGCCGCGTTCCACAATGAGTCATTTGAGACTTTTTTGTTTTGGTTTGGTTTGAACTGGGATGGCCTCTTTTTTTTTGTTTGTTTGGTTGTTTTTTTAGTGACAACCTTTATTAGTGAGGCAGCACCGGCTCTGCTTCCAGCCGGGCAGGCCAGATTTCCTGACAGCGTGGTGGCCGCGCTCAGCGGCCGCGTGCCAGCCCACACCTATGCTGCAGTTCTGCTCAAAGCACCGGCTTGGTTTTTCATTTTGCTTTTGTATCCAAAGCTCTTACTTCGGAGCAGAAGAATTAGGATTTGGGAGCACCTTGTTTGCAGGTCCCATCCAACAAAAGGCTTTCCTCCTGGATGTCCTTGCAGCACGCCATGTCGGGGCTGCTTGCACGTCGACATCGCTGGGGGTGGTTTTGTTGCCCGTGAGTGGGTTTAAGGGGGAGGGTACCCTCAGGGTAGTAACGTCGGGATTAGATTAATTTTATAGAGTTACAACTAGCGGAAAAAAGATGTGCTAAATTGTCTGGGAAGAGCCTTTCCCTGACCCTGCTGGGCTGTGGTGGGGATCATCCCTCACACGGGGAGGGAGCTTTGTGAACGCGCCCCCACAGCTTTTAGTGCAGAGTGGTGTCACTTCCTCCGTCATTTGCCTTCATCCCTTCCTCCAGTCATTCCCGTTCAGCGTGTTAAATATGAAATCTGGTAGAATTCTCCTGCTGATGGGACTTGTGTATAATCCCTGACACATCCAGGATCTCGTCTGGGGTTCCTGTACCGGGGGTCCCGACTGTTACCGTCAGGTGTGTAGAACCAAACGGCTCTGCAAGCACAAAGAATAACAAAACTGGGATTTTAGGCAGATTTTTTTCTCCCCCCACCCTCTTCCCCTTCCCTCTCTGTGCCATCAGCTTTCTCCTCCACCATCAGCTGGGAACTGTGGGTAGCCCACCTGTGTCACCAGTGTCCTGATCCTTGTGGAAAGGGTTAGGGAACTAGAAATAAAACGTTGAGTTTGGGGAAGTAGAAGGGTAACAGGATGACCAGGAAGAGTTGTGGGGTTTTTTTTCCTGGAGAAGTCAAGCCGAGAGTTGCATACTGTTCTTGAGATCCAATAATTAATGTGTGTTTTTCCAGAACAGGGTTTTCCTGCTAGGTCAGCCTGTGGGCGCTGCGATGGCAGCATCTCACCTTTGTGTGGCCCTGCTGGTTTCAGGAAAAAAAAAAAATCTTGTAAATGAGAATGTTTTAAACTACAGGAATGTGTTCCCAGTGAGCTTGCTGGATGCAGCAGCGCAGTTACCCCACGGATGGTTTATGTGCGAGCGGCAGCTGATTCCTCCTGGCCGGAGGAAAGGCACGGAGTGGGGTGGGTGCCACCTCGGAAAAGGTGCTGAGCTGGTGTCTCTGTGTTTTCTGCTCTCTAGAGCTTCTGAAAATATAAATCTTCAATTCTTGGTAAGACACACAAAGGATAAATAAGGTTAAAACTGGGAGAAGATGCCCTTGTATGGCAGCGCGGGGATGGTGCTGCTTTGCTTGAATTAATTATGCAGAAACTTGACTGTGGGGAGCCCCTGATCCCTGGGCTGCTGTGAGAGGAGGGGACAGGCGATACACGTGAGGGGTCCTCGGCCTTGTCCACATGTGTGGCATTGGCTCCTGGGGCAGTGGCTCCGTCAGCTGTGCCCTGCGGCCGGGAGGCGAGACAGGCGGGGTTTTGGCACAGGGACAGGGAGTTCTGGAAGGAAGAGCAGGGGAAAAGGAGAATGATGAAAAAGCCCCAATAAAGCGATGGGTGTGGAAACTTTGCTGTGGTCCAGGTCTTGAGCATTGCTGAGATGCTGGGGTGTAATTCTGGCCTTTGGTCAGTCCTGTGCTGTCAGGGTATGACGGTAATTTCAGAAACCTTCCACCCCCCCTACTACTCTTTGTGTAAATCTCTTTTTACGTTCCTGAAGAAACTTCCCAAAGTAATGAATTGAAAATTTAGTAAAATGGAATGGGAATGTATTAGATTAGCACGGAGGAGCTGTTTGCGCCTGAAATGCTTCACCTTCAAAATGCTGAATCTCTGCAGAAATCAAGCCTTGGTTGGAGCGTCAGAGCTGCTGCCTGCAGTTCTGTGGGCTAATCTAACTAAGAGTGAGCCAGAGGAAAGGGTTTAGCCCTCCAGTTACAATAACCAGGCTCACCTTTTCCTATCCCTCCCGCCCTGCAGCGGGAAGTGGAAGGCAGCAGCGCTCTGGACCGGCTGTACGGGGTGAGCGCACCCGCCGGGGGCTGCCTGCCATCAGGTTTAACCCAGCGAGGGGTTAGTTCATCCCTGAAGCAAACATGTTTTACTTAAAGATGCTTTAAATCTTCCTCGGCACCGTTGGTTTGTGGTACCTGCATGTGCCTGGCCATCTGTGGCTGTTTTCTCTTCCCGGCGTTGTTGGTTTTCTGGCTTATGTGCATCCAGCTGCGCAGGAGAACTCCTTTACAGCTTTACAGGCTGGGATAGTGGGCATCTGCTTGCAGGTGCTCAAGCCTAAGATGCTGTTTCTCTTCTCTCTCTTCACATCCTGTAGAAAAAATCAGAGGTAAGACAGGAAGAGATAGTCTCTATGGAGTGGGTGGTTTAGCTCCTTCCTGCCCGCGGTATGAGGGCGAGAGGCTCCTCTGCGCTGCCCTGTGAGCTGCCTGGTCCCACCGGCGGCCCAGGCTGAAGTAAATACCAACAGGCAAGAAACCAGTTCAGCCCTGAAGTACAGTTCCTTTATAGAAAACTTGTGCTCAAAAGGGTGATCTTTTTCCTGCTACAAGTGGGTTTAATTTTGACAAGTTAGGATGAAATATTTTAAATCATAAAAACCGGTCCCTAATTAATGCAATGGGAGTATAGAAAGAAGATGGAATAAGGCTCCAACAGGGGAGGGTCAGGCTGGGCAGGAGGAGAAAATGTTTCCCAGCAAGAGTGGTCCGAGAGTGGAACAGGCTGCCCAGGGAGGGGGGAGTCCCCATCCCTGGGGGGGTTTCAGGGCCGTTGGGATGAGCTGTGGGGGATGTGGGGTAGGGGAGAGCTTTGTGGAGTCGGGCTGAGGGTTGGACTCGCTGACCCCGAGGGGCTTTTCCAACCTGATGGTTCGGGGATTCTTCTCAGGTTTGCAAGGACATGGAAGAGGCAAGGAACACTGCTCACGGCAGGGGAATGTCTGGTTAGACATTAGGGATGCGTTTCCATAACAAAGGTAGTCAGGCATCGAAACTGGGACTCAACGAGGTGGGACTCAGCCTCCGGCCGTGGAGACACCAGAGTTCAAGGGGCCGGGCCGGGAGGGGTTGCCCCGCTTTGCTGGGGAGGGGGGAGCCGCTGAACTCCCCTCTTGACTCAGTGTCCCTTGATGCCTCTCGGTTGTCTGTAAAGGATGAGAGCTGTAGGAGTTACGTGCATGAAGATACAAGGGAGTCACACACCCTTCAGCATTCAAATAGCGAAGTTATCCAAGTATGGGGAAGATGAGTAGCTGTAACAAAAGCTGCTTTTTGTGCCTAAGCTTGCTGCTGCTTGCAACTGCTTTTCCCACTTAGACTGATTTACATCCACACGGAAGTGAATGTGTTTTTCTGTGAACCCAATTAGGCTGGCTCTGAGGAAGGATTTCTGTGCAGAAGGGGCTGTTGGGCGTTGGAATGGGCTGCCCAGGGCAGGGGGGAGTCCCCGGGATCCCTGGAGGGGTTGAAGAGTCGGGCTGAGCCAGCGCTGAGGGATCTGGGGGAGTTGGGAACGGTCAGGGGGAGGGTCAGGGTTGGGCTGGAGGGGCTGCAAGGGATTTTCCAGCCTGGATCATTCTGGGATACTATGAGTAAAGAGACTCCAAATTTTGCTGATAACTTTTTGAAGCAGTCTTAATGTTAGTAATAAGGATCACATTTAAAAAAAGCCCCTGAAACACACACAACCAAAACCAAACCCCAACAACCAACCAAACAAAGCCAAACCACCACTATTCTAGCTGAAGCCAAAAATCACAAGGTAAACTGCATTTATCATGGGGTAAAATGCATTTTTGATCCGATTTACTTATGTGTACATTTTTGTACTTCGTTAGCTGACGCAATCAGTTCAGTTACATCACCATGGGGGTGACATAATGCAGGAGTCAACAATCAGCCCTGAAACAGTCTGTTTCACAGAATCCCAGAATCATAGGGGTTGGAAAATCCCTTGCAGCCCCTCCAGCCCCACCATGACCCTCCCCCTGACCGTTCCCAACTCCCCCAGATCCCTCAGCGCTGGCTCAGCCCGACTCTTCAACCCCTCCAGGGATCCCGGGGACTCCCCCCTGCCCTGGGCAGCCCATTCCAACGCCCAACAGCCCCTTCTGCACAGAAATCCTTCCTCAGAGCCAGCCTGACCCTGCCCTGGGCAGCTTGAGGCCATTCCCTCGGGGCCTGGCGCTGG
>NW_020799502.1:0-18882 GCF_003259725.1 Athene cunicularia | reverse complement strand
AGCCCAGGGCTCAGATCCCTTCCCTGTCCCTGCTGGCCACGCCAGTGCTGACACCAGCCAGGATGCCGTTGCCCTCCTTGGCCCCCTGGGCACACTCTGGCTCATTCTCACCCCCCAGTCCCTCTCTGACCGGCAGCTCTCCAGCCACTCCTCCCCAGGCCTGGAGCCCCCCTGGGGGTTGTTGTGGCCCAAGGGCAGCCCCCGGCATTTGCCCTCAGTGAAACTCCCCCAGTCGGGCTCAGCCCGTGGCTCCAGCCTGGCCAGGTCTCTCTGCAGCCTCCCCACCCTCGAGCAGACCAACACTCCCACCCAACCGGGGGTCACCTGCAAACTGACTGAGGGTGCCCTCGATCCCCTCGTCCAGATCACCAGTAAAGATGTTAACCAGGAGCGGCCCCAGCACCCAGCCCTGGGGGACACCACTCGTGACTGGAGTTTGAAGGAGAAGGAAGTGGTGTTAGGAGTGTGAGTGATGGGGAAGGGGGTTACCTTTGGAAGAAATCCGTGTTTGGAGTGAGCTGGCTGCAGGAGCATGCGGGGTCCTGCGGGGTCCCAGCCGTTCCATGCTCTTCACCGCGTGTCCCGGAGCCTTTCCTTGGACGAAGAAGGGTGGTGGTGAGGAAGCAGAGGCTGTGCGTGTTGTGGGATTACTGTGCTGCCGGCAGCTAACAAAGCACCTGTGTTGGGTGATGCTCCCCTTCGCGCCTGGGCTGTAGCTGGTGGCTTTGAAAAGGATGGAAGGGCTGGGTGAGCCCTGCGGGAGACCCTCCCCAGGTACCCCCCGGCCTCCCTGCGAGAGCCTCTTTGGTGGCTGTAATTCTGCAAGCTCCGTCACGCTGGTTTGTGCCTTTCTGGAGGCAGATGGCGCAGTGCTGACTTGTGTCTGGGTGGATACCGGTGGTACCAGTTCATTCCAACTGAGCGAAAACCACCTCGGTGTTCCTCAGAGGCAGGACGGCTCAGCCTCGAGCTGATCTGGAATAATCTCTGCTTCTGGAGACAACCGCAGCACTGACATGTTTCTCCCTAGCCCGCAGAATACTCCAGGCTCAGTTCAACTCTCCATAATTTCGTCGATCCTTTGAAGTGTCCTGTGTGCTTTGATCCTGGGGCTGGCCTCCAGCGGGGCCCCGTGGTCGGGTGGATGGAGCCAGAGCCGCTCCCAGCTTTGGCGGAGGCTCGCGGGTGCAGGGTGCTCTCCCCGCCGTGCCCCCGGTGTTACTGCCTGCTTTCGGGATACAGCCCAGTGCAAGTGCCTGTATCCTCTGCGGGGCCCGTTGAATCCTGGGGAGTGTTGGAGGGCAGCGGTGGCCCTTGGAGGGACCGGCAGAACCTGTGTTAATCCTGAAGTTTATTTAATTAACAAAAGCAAATGCCAGCCTGGCATCTGGGGCAGAATAACCCTGCTCAGCGAGCGGGGCTGGGGGCCGACGCGGGGGAGCAGCTTTGCAGCGGGACTCTGGGGACGCCGTGAAGAAGTTGCCAGTGGGCCGAGGGGGGCAGGAGGGGGTCCGTCCGCTCCAAGGAGCAGGTCCTCCCCTTCCTCGGGCACTTGTGATGCTGTGCCTGGGGTGCTTTGGGGCTCCCCGGCACAGAAGAAGTGCAGCCATGCCGGGGTGAGCCTAGCAGGGGGAAAACTGGTGTAAGAGCAGTCAAATGCCGGTGGGGCCCGGAGAGGCTGTGGGGTCTCCACCCTGAGCAGCCCGCCCTGATTTAGAGCTGCTTTGGGCGGCTGAACCGGGGGCAGCTCCAGAGCTCCCTTCTGACCTACGTTACTCCGTGACTGCGGTTTTACGATTCTGTAATTTTACTTGACGTCTTTATCGTATGACGCATGGCTTAGGGGGTAACTTTGACTAGCCTTGAGGTAAACAGTGTTCTATTCCAGTCTTGCCTGAACAATAAAATTAGAAATATGTTTGTATTAGGTGTTAGGCACTGATCAATAAATACTCTGACAAGAGAGGAGTTATGTATTTCTCTGCCACCTTGTGAAAGCTACCAAAATTTGTGCTGCTATTGCAGAATGAAATTATGTACCTTGAGCTCTTCTTGCTCTCGCTGTCTTTTTGCAGTGTGTACCCCATAGTGGAGTTCCAAGAACTGGGGACTGGAAATCCCTGGCTTTGGGCAAGCACTGCTGCAAAAACGGCTCGGGTGGGTCAAGGACGGTGAGATGGAACAGCAGAAATATTGTGGGTTTTTGTCTTTGATTTCTTCTTAGCTTTCTTTGGCATCTCAAAATTTTTCAGGCAGGAATGACTCACTCATCCATTATGTGGTTTCCTGACTTTTAGCAATTTTTCTTTCACTTAAAAAATAATAATTATTAGCTTTGCATCACCGTGCTCGGCAGCCAGCATTCAAACCGCGTACCGTGGGCTGGGGCTGACTCATGTCTGTGACAGGGTTCCAGGTTGACATTGATTTCTTCCCACCCCTCACGGAGTTTCTCTTTCAGAATATCTGTAAGGCTGGGTTTGGCCATGTAATGATCTCCTTGTCTCTTTACAGAGCAGGAGAGTGGATCCTGGGTCCTGGAGACCGGGAGCAAGTGCTGCAGGGTGCGCCAGCCCCCTCCATTCCCTGTGCTGCAGGGACCGTGGTCCTGCACAGCCCCCCCGGCTGGGCCTGGGCACTGTGTTTTGGTGGCAGGCACGGTAGGCTCCTGCACAGAATAAAACAGAACGGTTTGGGCTGGAAGGGACCTCAAAGCCCCTCCAGTGCCACCCCCTGCCCTGGCCAGGGCCACCTTCCACCAGCCCAGGTTGCCCAAAGCCCCATCCAACCTGGCCTTGAACCCTTCCAGGGAGGGGGCAGCCACAGCTTCTCTGGGCAGCCTGTGCCAGGGCCTCACCAAACTCACAGGGAACAATTTCTGCCTCAGATCTCATCTAAATCTGCCCTCTGTCAGTTTAACCCCGTTCCCCCTCATCCTATCCCTCTCCTCGATGACGAGTCCCTCCCCCTGTTCCCGCAGCCCCTTTCAGCCCTGGGGGGCCGCTCTAAGGTCTCCCCGGAGCCTTCTCTCCTCCAGCTGAACCCCCCAACTCTCCCAGCCTGTCCTCACAGGGGGGGCTCCAGCCCCCCCAGCATCTCCGTGGCTCCTCTGGCCCCGCTGGAGCAGGTCCGTGTCCTTCTGCTGTTGGTGCCCCAGAGCTGGACCCAGCCCTGCAGGGGGGTCTCCCAGAGCGGAGCAGAGGGGGAGAATCCCCCCCTGGCCCTGCTGCCCCCCCTGCTCTGGGTGCAGCCCAGCACACGGGGCCTTTCTGGGCTGCCAGCGCACGGTGCTGGCTCACAGGCAGTTTCTACCCCCCAAGTCCATTCCCCCAAACATCACCTCATGTGAGAGGAGGGTCCTACAAATCGCTGTGCATATTAAGGGTTCAGCCCTGGATTTTGCCGCAGCCCGTGCTGGTTTTTCAGCTGGTGGAACCCAGCTCCATTCCTGGCTTTGCTGGTGGCGTGGAGTGTCCCGCTGCCTCTGACCCCAGTGGAAAGAAGCAAGTTTCCTTAACCCCCGAAAGCTTTGTTGTTCACGACATGCTGATAAGGCATTTGAGCGATAGAGATCTCCGAAGGAATATTTACCACTAAAATACTCTGTGTACCTTAAACAGAACTGGGCACCGCAGGTTGCATGCGGGTCTGGAGCGCTGCCCGGCCTGACCCGAGCACAGAACTGCTCTGCCAGAGGCGTTTCGGCTGGGAATAATAAAAAAGGGGTTTCTAGATTTCGGGCTATATTTCTAAAATAACCCCTGGTGCTTGGATGAATCAGCAGCTGGGCATGAGCTTTATCCCCAGCGTTCCTGTCCCACTGTGATTTCGGAGGGGAGCGCTGGTGCTCAGTGGCCGAGAGCGTCCGATGTGGTGGGTCGCGGTCCCAGGGCCCGGCGCGGTTCCGTCTGTGCTGCCGGAGACGGGGAGGTGGTTAGGTCTGGCATGGAAAAGGGTTGGAGCCTCCCTGGTTGGGGAAGGGGGTGAGGGGGCACGATGGGCAGGGGAAGAGCTTGGTTTGGTCTCCGGGTGTGTGGCCGACGCTGTGAGGCTGGGGAGTGGCTTCAGAAAAGGGGCCGCTTCAAAGCACTGGTGGAGAATTGCTCTTGAGAAATGTGAGGAAATTCTAAAATATTTTCATACTCAGAAATATTTATATCTCAGCATTAATAAACACGTTTTATCTGAAAATACATAACCCTATAGCAACTATAAATTGAAGAAGGTCACTTTTACCTCAAAGCGTTAACTGAATTTCCTGGGTTTGGGGGTTTGAGGGGGGACCCTTCCCCATTGCAGCTGCATGAGGGCTTGGGCAGAATGCCAGGGATATTCAGAAAAATGTTTGCAGTTTTGAAAAATCATCACCTTGTATTAATGCTATAAAGCAGAGGCTGGAGAAAAACCCACCAGAATTGTGTCTGGTAGTATTTTTCTTTCAGAGTATAATTTTTTGAGTATAATTCTTCCATAATTTGCGTCTCTCAGAGAAAACCTCTGATGCTTCCTCAATGAAAACCGCTTTCCGTGTGTGGTGGAGCCACCCCGCTCTCTGCCCAGAGCCCAGAAGCTGTTTCTGGGGGGCTGGAGGGTGAAGCGCAGGGAGCAGGACTGCCGGGGCAGCGATCTGGCCGCGGGTGATGCTGGGCTGGAAGGTGAAGGGCTGCCTCACTCCACGCGCCTGGTCCTTCCCAGAGAGGTTTGCTACCGGCTGGCTGCTGGCCTGGACAAGGGGTGTGGAGTGGGGAGAGCTTGAAGGGATGTCCACTTTGAGATGGACGTTCCTGGTGATACAGGGGCAGCGATGTTTCCCAGGGAGGGCTCCTGCCCGAGCCTGGGCTGGGCTCCTGCCGTTCCCTGTTCCTGACTCAGAGCCAGCCTGGGGGGGCCGGTGAGCTTTCACAGAATCCCTGAACCCTTCAGGTTGGAAAAGCCCCTCGGGATCAGCGAGTCCAACCCTCAGCCCGACTCCACAAAGTTCTCCCCTACCCCATATCCCCCACAGCTCATCCCAACGGCCCTGAAACCCCCCCAGGGATGGGGACTCCCCCCTCCCTGGGCAGCCTGTTCCACTCTCGGACCACTCTTGCTGGGAAACATTTTCTCCTCCTGCCCAGCCTGACCCTCCCCTGGGGCAGTTTCCAGCCGTTCCCTCTTGTCCTGTCCCTGATCCCCTGGGAGCAGAGCCCAGCCCCAGCCTCTCTGCAATGTCCTGTCAGGAGCTGCAGAGAGGGATGAGGGCTCCGCTCAGCCTCCTCCTCCTCACCCTGAACACTCCCAGCCCCTTCCCTGGCTCCTCACAGGATTGATTCTCCAGCCCTTCCCCAGCCTCGTTGCTCTCCTCTGCCCTCGCTCCAGCCCCTCCAGATCTCTCTGGGGTTGAGGTGCCCAAACCTGGACACAACCCTCCAGGTGTGGCCTCCCCAGTGCCGAGCACAGGGGACTGTCACCTCCCTGCTCCTGCTGGCCACACCAGTGCTGACCCAAGCCAGGAGGCCATTGGCTTTCTTGGCCCCTGGGCACGCTGCTGGCTCCTGTTCAGGTTCTGGCCCATTTTGCACTTGGTACCTCTTCAGGAATATGGATAGCAGTTGCTTGTGGAAATTATCACAAATTGGGGCATAAAGAGTTGCTGCTGCTCTTACTCGGATGGATGTCAGAGGCTGGTACTGTGGGAGCCCCCTGAGGCCACTCAGCTGGGAGTTTTCCAAAGGTGGAGGAGGGAGAGGTTTTGATTTAGGCAGTGACTGGTTTTCTGGTGTTGGGATTTGTGATGCCAGTAGGTATCACATCCATCTGTCTCCAGTTAGGTGAATTGTTGCAGTTTTCAAACAACCCACAGTATTAGCAGATTTAAATGAATCAGTGAAACTTCACCTGTCTCCAGCGAGCTTGCTTCTGGCGTACATCAGCTGTGAAGGGGCAGTTGTAGTGCCTGAAGGACGTCCTTAAAGTCAAATCCGGATGGCCTTCACTGTTTGCTACAGTTTTAATCATTGTATTATTTTTCAGCACAAAAGAGAAGGCCGTGTAAGCAGTTAGATTACTTACTTTATTATTATGAAGTAACTCAATCTCTAGTTATTCAAGCTCATTAGAACTTTTTCCTGCCCATGGGACATTTTGGCTTTTGCTGCTTGTCTTGCTGAAGGACTTGATGTGGTATTTTTTAGCTGTCTCTAGGCAAAACCACTTTGCCTTGCAGGGCGGTACTAAAACAACTCTTGCTATCTTATTTAGACAGCCCAACAGAAATATTACGTCGTCTTCGGGCCTGGAGAAAGCAAACAAAAATTTCTCAGGAAGGAAATATGTGAAATTGGCACTTTGAGGCCAGAGCACCCAAGGATGCTGAGATCTGGTCTGGAGGGGTTTGAGAGCACCGGGAAGGGCAGAGTCATGGCCAGGCTCTCTGGGGGTGGGGGGGCTGGAGATGGGATGGTTTATAATGGTTTATTGTAAATGGAGCGGGCTGTGTGAGGGGGCTCGGGTACGTACGGGCCAGGGCTGTGGGATGGGGCTGGTGGCGTGTGCTTCCCACTCCAGCGAGGTGGGGGAGAGAAGTTTGGTTGGGGGGGGCTTGGTGGTGTGTGTTTTCCAACGGGCTGGAAAGAGCAAAAGATTTGAAGAGGAAGGGTGGGACAGCAAAGGGTTGTGGTGGAGGGGATTGGGTGGAAGGAAAGGGTTAAACAGGGCTTTGCTGCTGGTTTTGAGGATGTTTGGAAGACATGGAATGAAGCTTTGCTGATATTAAATCAGTAAATTGTTGCATGGAGAAGATGCAGGCGGCTAATTGCAATCAGCATTGAAGGAATTAATTGTAGTAAATAAATGCTGAGCTTGTGCCAAGGAGAGCAGCCCATTTGTGGAGGAAATTTTGAATTTTTAATGGATTAAGAGCTAGCAGCTGTACAACAGTGTCACTTTGCTGCTGAATTCCTTCCTGTAGCTGCCGTAAGCTGGCAGCGGTGGCACGACGCGGTGAGTGTCTGCGGTGCCAGGAGCCTGGGTGGATCACCACGGGCTTCCTCCTGCACCTGTTCCACCTTCCCTGGCTTTGTCGAGTCGATCCGGAGAGACCCGTGGATTTTCCAGGAACCGATGGCTGCCCTCGGAATAAGGGAGACTTGACTTGGCCCCGTGAATTCTGCATGGCCCCTGTCTCTGAACGCCGTTACCAGGTGGTTTGTGAACACCTTCAGGTGGATTTTCCAGCAGAGGCACCCAAGGGCCTTGTTACTTTCTTTAAGACTATTTCAGAGATCAAATAGTCTAATATCTGGCTGTATTTGCATTTTTTCTAGACTGCTTAATTAGAGTTAGGTACAGGGGGTGTGTTTGCATCATGCAAGCTGTTTCATTAAAGGAAAAAGTCTATCTCTGAACTCCTGCTAGCACGGATTGAATAGCTGGAGGGTTTACAGCAAGACCTGTGGGTGACTTGTGCTCAGGGGAGGAAGGGGGGGTCTCTGCTGCAGCAAGGGGACGGGAATAGTTCAGTGGTGCTGGGCTGGCTTGAATGCGCTCCTCTGCTTCTGAGGAAACTCCCTTCAGCGGCAACTTGCACCCACCGAAACGGCTACGAAAATCAGGGGTTGGAGTTTTTAGGCTGTGAGGGAGGTGGGAGGACAGATGAGGGGCCAGTTCGCAGTGCCGGGGGGTTGCGTGTGACTCCTCCGGGTGAGGAGAGTCACACGTTGCCGCCTTCCAGAGCAAGCCTCTACCTCTGCACCTCCCGGGGAAGGAGTTCTGTTATGGCCAGGGCAACGGGCATGGGGTAAAATCCCGAAATCCCAATTCTGTTTGATAAATTCACCTTTAAAAAATAAAAAAATTATGTGTGAGTTTTCACATGCATTTGTGGACAAGTATCACACCTTAGACATGGAGTAGTGCCTGGCAGTTCTCTATATAGTAAATATCCAGCTGCACAGTGTAAACTTGTAGTATAAAAATACTTTTGAGTACTTCTATGACAGTGCAAACGGTTGTATACTCCTGTAACTTTGTCAGGGTCTGCTGTTCGCTATTTGAAGCTGGAAAACTATGATTACTTTACCCTTTTTTGCCTTGCTCATCGTGCTGCTGCTCCGTGGCTTTGCCAGGTATCCCTGTAGCCTTGCAAGGTTTCCCTACCCCTCCAGGAGAATGGTAATCTCTGGATACATTCCTCACAAAACCGTTTAGTGCCTTCTTAAAATTTATGAAGTTGTCCTTGACACTTTTTTTAAATTGAAAACCAGAGTTTTAGGGGAGGAGCCCTGAGCGAGGAAGTTAAACTGAGTCCTTGTTTACATTAGTAAAATATGTAAACAGTTCCTCTTCCCTAAATATAAGACCTTTTTTTTTTTTTTTGGCTGCCATTCTAGTGTTTATGAAAGCGAGTTATGTAAATGACAGTTCTTATAATCAAACTGCTCTCTAATGCTGTCCCGATGGCTGTTCTTGCTCCGACGCTTGGTGCTGCTGGGGGCAGTCGGCTGCGCTGGCACCAGCACGACTCCTCGACGATAATGGGACCTCGCAGAAGAAAATGGAGAGAATTAAACGAACAGAATTGTCATTAGAGAGAATCACGGGCGAGAGAGGAAAGGTCTGGGATAAAATACTTGGATGCCAGGTTGGCCCTGAGGTGGGCAGGGCCGCTGGAGACGTCCCCTCCCGCCCGGCTCAGGCAGAGTCCCCGGAGGCGCTTGGCGGGTGCCGCGGGTGGTTGGAGTTTGAGCGTCTCCATGGCTGGAGCCTTCCCACCCTCCCTGGGCAGCCTCTGTTGGGTGGCACAGGCCTCCAGTCTGTTGGGAGCGGGTTGGGGCTGACAGGAGAGGGGCCTGGGACGTCTCATCTCTCCTCAAACGTTTTGTAAAACGAGTCTTCCTAATCTGTCCTAAAGTCTTCCTAATCTGTTCCTAAAGGCAACCTCTGTCCGGTCTAGTCTACGCTTAGGCCGAGGTGTCCGTGGGCGATGCCCTGGGTGGTGGCACCCAGTGGGGGGGTGCGGGACCCCTTGGAGGGGGTTGCAGGGGATTGCAAAATGCCTTTGGGGGGGGTGGGGGTGTGGGTGCCGGACAATGGGATGTGCCGATGGCATGTGCTGATAGTGCCCTGCTCAGAGGGGCCATCAGGGCACCCCGGGAGGGAAAAGGGGCTTTTTGTTCTGAAGGGAAGGACAGACCCTCGCTGTTAAGAGGTGATGGTGGGGAGATAAAGAACCGGACGGGAGGCACAAAACGGCAGGATGGAGAGACAAAAGACTCCTGCTGACTCAGAGAGGTGGGGTGGGAGGGTTCAGATGATGGTGTCAGCTCCTGGGTCCAGGAGACCCACCCTGAAATCCTGCTCTGTCACCCGAGAACAGCCTGGGACAGGGGTGAGGACCAGAGAGCACGTGTCTGTAGCAAAAACCCCATGCTGGGCCCCCTGGAAGAGGAAGATGCTACTTAAAGAAAACCCATTTCACGCTCATTTCACGGCTTTCCCTCCCTGAAGGTGCCAGGGACCGGCCCGACCAGTGTCACTGCGTGGGACCGAGGGCAAGAGACGCTGGTGCTTAAACCCCCGTTACCTCATGGACCTCCCCAGAGGGACCCGAGGGAGCACCTGGCTTTTGGATTGGTCTTTTTGCTTAATCCTGCGTAAATTTTAGGCAAGGTTGCTGGCCCTGGTCTTTATTTCTTTGTTGTGGGCGTTTTTACAGCTGCAGCCTGTCTTCCCCTTGAGATAAGGGGAGGGGGGGATGCTCCCTGCCCTCCGGTGAAACCTCCCTGTTCTATTGTCAGTGCAGGGTCTTCTGCTGATTAAATCACTTCTGCCTTGATGCTAACAGCAAATTCCTCCCTATTTACTCCTCGATTGCTGCTGATTGTGTCCTTGCTTATCAGCACACTCGCCAGTTCTTGCTTTATTGCCTTTTCTGCTGCTTTCACAGCGGAGCTCCCCTGGTAGCATCTGTGTTAGGAATACCCAGGGTTTGGCCTGATGGCTGCAAGAAATTTGGGCAGGATCACTTCAGTTATGTGTCTTGCCTGAATGCTGGACGGGTCACTTGGACAGAGACCGTTTGGGGCTTGTTATGTGGCTGTGAGAGTGTTAAAATCGGAATAAAACCACTCTTGTTTTATAAAACCACGACCTATAATTTGAACTTTGCCAGAGTGTTGCTACGTTCATGGCTATAATAATAAGCACAGGCTCAGAACAAGATGATCATGTAATATTTTGGGAGATATCTTTCAGCCTGATTTAATTTTTCCTTCGAAGTCAAATGCAAAGGCAGTATAAATACAATGACCGTCCTGTGCGCTTGCTCTCTGTCACTGAGATGAGCATGACAAATCACGGCGGAAAAGGCCCAGGCCAAAGCCCTGAGCTAATTTTGCAGGAACTATGAAGAAACCTCTTGCAGGGTAGGAAAGGAAAGCCGATGTGCAAATCAATGTTAGAGCATCCAATAACATTTAAAATAATTCTGCCAAGTTCCTCTCCCATGCCAATTAAAATAAAAAGTTACACAGATGAAAAATTACGTCCCCCTGCTTGCCGTGAAGTGCTCGGACAACCCTGCGGCCGCGTTGTGCCACGTCGGTCATCACTCCTCCACCTGCTGCTGCCCCTGAAGGGGCAGGGAAGAGTGGGGGGGTTCCTGGCACCCCCGCGAGGGGAAATGCTTCCCTGCCTGCTGCTCGGATGCTCTGTGGTGCTGTACCAGATGTTTTCCCAGGTCCAGCCGCAGACTCCGTGACTTATCTCCGCCGGCTTCTCCGTGGGCACTTGGGGGTGAGGACAGCCCCGCCGTGCCGGGGGGGCAGAGCTGTCCCAACGGGACCAAACCCAGTGAGTGAACACCAGGCTGCTGGGCTCTCCTGACCGTACAGACAGCATGAGTTCGTGCAGAATAAACTTGTGAGCTTTGTGAAGCAGCGGGACGTCAGCCCTGCCTCTTCAGGAGCACACAAGCAGCCTCCATCACTGAGTGCTCTTGCCATCTCTGTCAGGAGGAGCAGCATGTTCCACCGCTTATTTTCTTCTAGCTAACAAATGCAAAAACCCAGAACTTTAGACGGAGCCTACTCACTAGTGCCCCAAGCTGGACCTAAGGGGAAGGGTCTTCTTTAGGCTCTGGTTTGGTTGTGGGAGTTGCTGTGGGGATGCAGCTCCCTGTCCAACACCGGGGACATGGTGACTTGTCAGCGGAGGGAGGAGTTGCTCCTTTCATGGCCTTTTATGATTTTTTCCATTTCTTACAAACATTTTAGGTGTGGTGCTCTCATAGGCAAAACTGAAAGAATCTGATATACTCAGTTCTGGATCCTTTTTTATTTTTTGCAGCTGGAGGCAGTAAAGGATGGATGGGCAGCAGTAGGAGTGTGAGGTAATTTGGACTGGAGCAAGGGAATATGGCTGTTAAAGTAATTTGGGAGAGATGGTTGAATCTTGGCATTTGGAGGTGAAGCAGCTCATGGCTCACAGAGCGCCCTGCTGCAGGGAGGCACGGTGGGTCTGGTTTTTCAAAGATAAACTGTTTTTCTCCTGTTTTGTTTTGTGTTTTTTTTTTTTTTTCCCACAACTAAAGACAGGAGGAGGAGATTGGGCCTACTAATCATCATCATTATCTTTCTAGAAAATGAAACTAAATTTACAAAATCAGCCGAAATTATGCCGGTTTCAGACCTGGCAATACTTGAAACTCGCAGATGTGCTCCGATACAAAAACATTTTGTCGTTGATCCACAACATCCAAGAAAGGCGTCACCAAAGAAAACCTGGCGCTGAGCAGCCGCATTCTGGAGGTGGGTGGAAGAGCAGGGTGCTGGCGGGGGGTGTTATACCCATCCCGGGGTGCAGAGCACAGCGAGGGGGGTCTGTGTGGGCTGCACCTGCCTTAAAGCATCGGTGGTGGTTGGCAGTGCTGGGCCCAGGGCTGCTGTGGTGGAACTGCCTACACCATCCCCATTCCCCGAGGTACACGCCGATGCCTGGCAGTGCGGTTTTGTGGCAGTAGGTTCTGTCCAGCGCGTCCTCTCCCAGCGTCGCATCGTGCGACCGGTCCGCTTGTCCCTGAAGGGTCATCGGGTTTTCAGGGCAGAGAGCACGTTTTCAAAAACCTGCTTTTGGGTGCCTCCCCTCGAGCACTGGGCTTTGTCTGTAAGTGCATCTGAAGGGCCCTGGGGCTCGCACCGATGAGTGGCAGGGCTGAGGCTGCACGTCCTGGGGCCGCCGGAGCTGAAGATCCAGCCCATTGGGATGGTTTGCTCACCACGTTTGAAAAAGAGAGACTTTTAGGTACAAACAAAACCTGCTTTGGCCCATTCTGCGCGCGATCAGGGCGCCTGCACTGAAGCCATGCCAGGAACCCCGGGGGCTGTGCCAGTAAGCTGCCTGCTGCGCCGCTGGCAGAGGTTTTAAGGGCTTGGCTACCAATTTTGACCCCAGCGGTGGAGATTTAGAAGTACATTCTTACTGAAAAGCTCTAAAGGACAGACCAGACCTGGAGTTTTAGGGCAATTCTAGTTTTTAAGATTTTTTTTTTTTTTTTTTTGGTTTGTGGTTTCAAGGGCTCCTGCTCTTTCCGGGAGCGTCTCTAGACACCCAACCTCGGGGGGTGGTGGGTTCGGGGGGGGCATGGGGATGTGACAGTGACGGTTACCCATACTTATTGTTATTAGCAAAGTGTGAATGGATTTGGGTATTTAATGGTGGCAGTTTTCAGCCTGCGTGCACGAAGTGCGGTTGTGTGCTAAGGTACAGATCGATTTTCTTGCGATGGTTCATCCAGCACCTCGCGGACTCCACGTTTCCTGAGGGCTGATGGGCCGATAACACACCAGCTCCGTGATCTGAGCAGAGTACTTGAAAAACAACCCAAAATCCCACAAAACCCCCTTTCAGTTTATAGGATATGATGTTATGCATTAGCCTATAAAATTAATTTGGGGTTTGAAAGACGCTGGTGCAAAATCTATAGCTTCAGGTCTTGAATGCATTTGTGAGCTTGGTCTGATTTGAATAACGCTCTGGCACCCACCTAAGTGGGTTTTGAGTGATTTTGTTTGAAGCAGAATATGACTTTAAAGAACTTTAAAGTTCTGCTGCAGATAAGTGCAGTTAAAATTAAACTCCTGATCCTTGGCTGATCCTCAAAATGAAACGCCTGGTGTTTTATTCAGCCTCCTGATTAGGGATAGGCACGTAATAAAGCTGGTTGTGAGCCACGTATTTAGTGTGGGGCCATGAGAAAAGCAACAGTTAAAGGGTAGGAAACCAGCCTTGCATTTATTTACATGGCATCCTAGTGTGTTTTTTTCAGTGAGTTCTCACAATTATTTAGGAATAAGCGGGCTTATGGCTGAAGCTGCACTGACTTCAGGGTAGCTGGCTTCAGCATAAACCACAAACATCCGTTCGGGGTGTCTTGGCTTCATCATCTGCTCCCGTGTGGACACTTTAGAGTTCTGGTAACTCAGCGGCAAAGCAACGATACTCGTGTTTGCACTCTTCTGTCTCTCGGTGTGCCCTTGCTGCCTTTGCTGCTCTTTCTTATTCCACAGTGCCAGCGGCTTCTCCTCTAACATCAACCTACTCGCAGGAGCAAAACCTGCACCCTAACAGCTGTCCGAAGCGTGTAAGCAGCTTAGCTGAGGTCTGTGGGGGTTTTTGGTTTGGTTTTTGGGGGTTTTGTTGTTGGTTTTTGGGTGGGGTGGGTTGTTTGGTTTAGTTTTTTGGGTTTTTTTTAACCAGTCTCGGAGGCTTGGGGGCTGATCCTCCCCTGTGACATCTAGGAGAGTGCGTGGCACCCGCGGGCGCCAGGCCCGTTTCCTCCAGGGGGAAGGTTGTGTGCTGACACTTGGAACAGAACTCTTCCACTTGGAAGGGACCTACAGCGATCATGTAGTCCAACTGCCGGACCGCTCCAGGGCTGACCAGAAGTTAAAGCAGATTATTAAAGGCGTTGTCCAAACGTCTCTTAACCAGCATCAGGGCTCAGGAGGTTGGTGCTGTTACAGAACCGCTGCCTGAGGTGGGAGGGGGCCTCTGGGGTCCCTCTGGTGCCAAGCCCCAGCTCAAGCAGGGCCCCTCGGAGCCGGTTGCCCAGGACCGTGTCTAGATGGCTGTTGAATATCTTCAAGGGTGGGGCCTCCACCACCTCCCTGGGCCACCTGCGCCAGGTCTGGGGCAGCCTCACGATGACAAGTGTTTCCTGGTGCCCAGAGGGACCCTCCCGTGTTCCAGCCTGCGCCCACGGCCTCTGCTGCCGGCACTGGGTGCCGCTGGGAAGGGTCTGGCGCCGTCCTCTTGGCCCCCTCCCTGCAGTACAGGGGTGGGACCCCCTGAGCCATCTCCTGCTGCAGCCCAGGACGCCCTCGGCCACCTCTGCTCGCGGCCACCTCGGTGCCCCCAGGCCCGTCCCTGCCGGCTGCTTTCCAGGCCATTGGCCCCAGAGGGTGCTGGTGCCTGGGCCCGTCCCTGCCCGGAGCAGGACCAAAGCAGGGCTGTTGCCCAGTGGCTCTGGCAGCACGAGGCCTCAGTTTCACGAGCAAATTGACTGAGGGGACTTTTAAATGTCTCAGGTAACATATACTCTGCCAGAACCTCCGTTTAAGACATGTTTGGGCTTCCTGTAGGAATCTCTTTTTTTTTTTCCCACGGGGATTGTGTAGTATGTGCTAAAGTAATGTTTAAAATCTTGTGTGGATTTGAAGTTCAAAAAGTCTTCTGCATTGACAGCAAATCCAAGAACCTACTAGTGTGGAGACGTGGCAGAGTTGGATCACCCAGGTGATCATCTCCGGGTACCAAGGGGAGCGCGTGTGTGACAGCAGCAGGAGAAAGCCCATCTGCTTTTCCTATAAATAAACTTATCTTGCAAAGAGCATCTTAGAGTTTGGTTTGAGCTCATACGTAATTTGGACTTTTCTGCTTAAATTCCTTGGAGTTCAGTCTGCACTCTCTTTGTTTTTTTGAACATGAGACCTTTCTCATTTCTAATGGGAACTGGGCCAGGAGCTATTGGGCTGGTTTTCCAGCCATCTGGGAGCAGTCGCCCCTGGATAATTCTTAATCATTATCTGCTTAGGGTGAATGTGATACAGCCTCTGTCAGACAAAAGGGCTTTAATGTGTGTCCAGCAAAGAGCTCACCTTTGGGGGATGTTTGCTGTGGTTTTGTCTCAGCGCTGCAGCGAGTCACGCGCCGCCGTGCCGTAGAAGGGATGGATGGGCCACGTTTGGGGCTTACATGGACTCGGGCATGCGGCAAAATTTAAAAGTGTTAGTCTTGAAACAGAAAAATACGTGGAAAACAAGCCAGAAAACTCCCATTTCATAATCAGGAAGAAGGGTAGTTCATTTAATTGACGTGTTATATAAACCCACACCTCTTGCTGTCCGAGCTGGACGCTGTGCCAACACTAACAATCTCTAAGTGAGAGATGAAGCTCGTGAAATAGGAGGTAAAATATAGCTGTTGTCTTCCCCTTCCCCTGCCCGCGGGCATCGGTGGCCACCATGCAGGCAGCAGAAAGCCCAGCAGCGAGGCCGGGGGGCCCGGGGGGGTGGTCATGCTGAAGAAGGGTGACCTGGAGAAGAGCAGCCTCGCTGAGGCCGTGACCCAGCCCTCGCTCTTAGGGGTTCCGCTGCACTCTGGCCGTCGCCCGGAGCCCTGCGGTGAGCGACGGCACTGGGCAGCTTTCTCTAGAGCTCAGCGAGGGCTTTTCAAACAGAAGCAGCTTGGAGACAAAGCATGGTGGTGGTGTTTAGAGACTCAGATAGATCGGGTCAGTGCCCAACATCAACGGGATGGGCTTCAACAAGGGCAAGTGCCAGGTCCTGCCCTTGGGCCACCACAACCCCCTGTGTGGCTACCGGCTCGGGGAGGGGTGGCTGGAGCTGTCTGGGGGAGAAGGGTCTGGGGGTTCTCACTGACCAGCACCTGAACAGGAGCCAGCAGCGTGCCCGGGGGCCAAGAAAGCCAACGGCCTCCTGGCTTGGGTCAGCACTGGTGTGACCAGCAGGAGCAGGGAGGTGACAGTCCCCTGTGCTCGGCACTGGGGAGGCCACACCTGGAGGGTTGTGTCCAGGTTTGGGCACCTCAACCCCAGAGAGATCTGGGGGGGCTGGAGCGAGGGCAGAGGAGGGCAACGAGGTTGGGGAAGGGCTGGAGAATCAATCCTGTGAGGAGCCAGGGAAGGGGCTGGGAGTGTTCAGGGTGAGGAGGAGGAGGCTGAGGGGAGCCCTCATCCCTCTCTGCAGCTCCTGACAGGACATTGCAGAGAGGCTGGGGCTGGGCTCTGCTCCCAGGGGATCAGGGACAGGACAAGAGGGAACGGCTGGAAACTGCCCCAGGGGAGGGTCAGGCTGGGCAGGAGGAGAAAATGTTTCCCAGCAAGAGTGGTCCGAGAGTGGAACAGGCTGCCCGGGGAGGGGGGAGTCCCCATCCCTGGGGGGTTTCAGGGCCGTTGGGATGAGCTGTGGGGGATGTGGGGTAGGGGAGAACTTTGTGGAGTCAGGCTGAGGGTTGGACTCGCTGATCCCGAGGGGCTTTTCCAACCTGAAGGGTTCGGGGATCCTGTGATTCTATGATTTTTGGTACAGGCTGCGTAACGCTGTTGTTCTCTTCCCTCAGCAGAGTTCTGCCGCATCGACAAGCCCTTGTGCCACGATGAAGACGAGCAGCTCAGCTTTGAAGCCGTCCGCAACATCCACAAGCAGATGGACGACGATGCCAATGGCAACGTGGACGTAGAGGAGAGCGATGAGGTCAGTGCTCGGCTGCTCCGCTGTCCTCCTCCCGTGCTCCGGGGGGCTCTTCTGCTCCGGGTGATGCTGATGTGGGGGTGCCTGAAATCCGGGTGGGCAGACTCTGAGGCTGCCGCCTGCCTCTTTGTCTGGCAGAGGAAGCAAAGTGCCACCTTGAGCCCAATTTCTGACCCAGTGTAGTTCAGTACTGTGATCTGTAGTGTTTACAGCTTTTCCTCTGTTCTGGGGGTTTCCAGCCACTTTTTTTTTCTACACACAAGGTATTAGGAATTTATTCCAGCCCTGAAAGACAAGGAGTTTGGTCTACATGACTGTTATTAATTCATTCCTTTTTTAACTGTGGGGTGGGGAAACACCTCTGAATTCTGATGGAGCCTCTGTCACTGTTGTGTAAATCCAGTGGGTGCTGCCTCCTTCACGTTCCAGTTTACTGCGTTCTTCCAGCAGCTCTCCTGAAACAGTTACAGTGTGCAGACTGAGGAAAAAAGGAACAATTTTTTTTTGGTTGTCTTTGTGTTGGAGATTTTATAGCAGATAACTTTATTGAAGAGAAAATTGTTGTCGAAATAAGTGACTACTAGAAAAGGGAGAGCTGTTCCTTTACAGTGTTGCCTCAGTTGCAGTGGATGCTCATTACAAGGCTCTGTTCAAGGTGGGGGATTCTGTCTTATAAGGAGACTGGCATCTGCATAAGAAAGTGTTGGAAGCTAAAAGAAAACAGAGTGGTGAAGGAATCTGCTGCCGGTCCCAGGCAGCTCTCCAGTCCCAGTTCATAGAATCACAGGAGGGTTTGGGTTGGGAGGGACCTCAAAGCCCCTCCAGTGCCCCCCCCCGCCCCGGGCAGGGCCACCTTCCACCAGCCCAGGTTGCCCAAAGCCCCGTCCAACCTGGCCTTGAACCCTTCCAGGGAGGGGGCAGCCACAGCTTCTCTGGGCAGCCTGTGCCAGGGCCTCACCCCCTCACAGGGAACAATTTCTGCCTTGGATCCTGGGTGCTTTATTCCCATTTCTCAGATGAAGAAGCTGCAGTCCAGGGCCGTTTAATCTCCCACCCGAGCTGACACGGCAGCTCAGTTTATTGGGCAAATCCAGCCATCACAAGGGCTCTTCCATCACCTCCCAGGAACCGTCTCCAGGGAGCCAGGAGCTGAGCACCCTGTTCGTGAGGAGCCCATGGTGTGGGTTGGCTGCTCTGGGCTTGCAGTGCCCTTCCCTCTGCCTAAATCCCACTTCAGAGAGTAATTAAAACAAATGAAAAGCGTTCAGTTGCATTTGCTAAAATGTGGTGTTTTCCCTGGAGGCAGTTCTCTGCTCTGCGGTGCCTCGGAGGTGGGACTCTGCCTCTCCCAGGGACCCTCCAGCAGATCAATTCATCGGTGCGCCCTGCTCACCTGTTATTAAATTGAGGATAAGCTCCTCTTGTTAGTTGGGCATTAAGTGGCAATTTTTGTCTTTCTGAGCAAGTCTTGCCCTCTGTCTCGGTGGACTAGTTGAGAGCTTATTGTACGAGCACTAACAGCGTTGTCTGTGAAAGCCTTCGTCCCATCATCACAGTGTAGGTGTTGTTTAATGGAAAAAGCTTTTCTGTTACTTCTGCTGTTAATGGTTAGATATGGGTGGTTTGAAGAATAGCTAAATGTGAAATTTTTCATATAAGAAACTCTGTTTTTGGTAAAAGTTTGTTTTGGTTCATTGAGATAGCTTGTATTTCATTTATTTACCTTTGCATTCAAACGCTGCTGTAAGGGTGGGACAAGCCCATCCGTCTCCCCCCAACCCCGAATGCTGCCCAGTGCTGGGCTCTGCCACGAGAGACACGTGCTGGGATTTTGCTGGGAGGAGGAGGAAACCCAGAGGCTGGCGAAAGCAACCGGGGGTTAAACCAAGCCCAGCGGATGCTGAAACCCAGTGAGAGACCAGCCAGAGGGCAGGAGCTTGTGGGGGCTCACTGGGGGCGTCGCGGCAGGTTGGTGTGTGTACAACATGGGAATAAAAACAAGAACATCCCCCCCTGACAACTGTCTTTGGGTTCAAGGTGGAAGAAAATAAGCAAAAGAAAATATAAACCACAGTTCGCAGCTTAACTTAGTCAATATGTTGCGTCTGCAGAGAGACCTGGCCAGGCTGGAGCC
>NW_020799501.1:188725-195007 GCF_003259725.1 Athene cunicularia | reverse complement strand
CTCGCCCTTCGGCCTCAACGTGGCGAACCCTGACCGGCACCAGCCCCTCCGCCAGCAGATCCCCCGGAGCTCACCGGTGCCGCGGGAGCGGAGGGCGTCCCCGAGAGCCGCTCTCCAGGCACGGTGTGACCCCGCCGAGCCCACGCGGAGGCAGAAGTGCCGCTGGAAGGGATGGCAGAGGAACAGCAGGAACTCCCCTGGCGCGTCGGCGAAGGGGCTGCCACCTCGGGGAGGAAAACGCAGAATGTCTGCCGGCACGGGGACCGTTTCGACCTTCACCCTCTCCGAAGTCTCTCACCTCCCCCAGCGCCAAGGCTGTCGTTCCCATTTTCACTCAGAAACACCAATTTACAGATAAAATAAAGCCCCGTCCTTCGAGAACGATCCGGGCTGGCGGCACCTCCGCCGCTCCACAGAAAAGGAGGGGGAGGATGTCGGCCATCAGGCAGGGAAAGGCCAAAGGGACAGGGACGGGGGCGCCCCTGCTGTTTTTTTTTATCGTTATTAAACGCAAAAAATCAGGAGTTTTGGGGCAGCAAGTACCATCTGTGAGGGGAGGAGTCCAAATGTTTTGTTCCGAGAGCAAACCAGTAAATCCTTGCTTCCCTTTTAACCAGTATCTGCAGCAGACTGGAAAGATCCCAGCCTCAGTAAGATTTTTATGCTAAACGCTGCTGCCTATAATTTAAATAAAACAACGGTAATTTACAACAGTTCACAACCAGAGATCGACTCTCTTACAGCAGGCAGCTCTAATAAAAGCCAGCGGGCTCAGGCTGGAGAGCTCGGCAGAGGAAACCACTTGAAACAGATTTCACTCCCTGGCAAAGTTTCTCTGCAGCTGCCGCTGGTTTCGCGCCACTCGGGTTTCAGGTTTTCGTTTTCCAGCTGGCCCAGCGCGGGCGGCCCCGAGCCCGGCCGAGGAGAAACGAGGAGCCGGCAGGTTCGGCTGCGGGAGGGTCCCCGAGGCGGGGGGAGGCCCCGAGCTCAGCCCCGGGTGTCACCCCCGAGCGTCTGCCCAGGCCTAAGGAAGGGTCTCGGGCGTCTTCTGGCGCAAAGGCTCTTGGCTGGACACAGAACCCACCTCGTGCGTTCCCCTCATCTTCCTCCCTTCCCCTCCTCATCATTCCGCTCCTCTTCCTCCCTTTCCACTCCTCATCTGTTCCCCTCATCTTCCTCCCTTCCCCTTCTCATGCTCCTCCCTTCCCCTGACCCTCCTCCGTTCCCTTCATCCTCCTGCTCCCCTGACCCTCCACCATTCTCATCTTCCTCATGCTCCTCCTCCTCTCTTCCCCTGACCCTCCTCCATTCTCCTCCTCCTGTTCCCCTGACCTTCCTCAATTCTCATCTTGCTCATCCTTCTCCTCCTCCTCTCTTCCCCTGACCCTCCTCCATTCCCCTCATCCTCCTCCCCCTTCCCCTGACTCTGTTCTCATCCTCCTCCTCCTGTTCCTGGCTCTCCTCCATTCCCCTCCTCCTCTTTTCTCCAGACCCTCCTCCATTCCATTTCCCTCATCTTCCTCCTCCTTTCTCCTGACCTTCCTCTGTTCTCCTCCTCCTCTGTTCCCCTGACCCCCCTCCATTCCCCTCATCTTCCTCTTCCTCCTCCTCCCTTCCCCTGACCCTCCTCCATCCTCCTCCTCCTCTTCTCCAGACCCTCCTCCATTTCGTTCCCCTCACCTTCCTCCTCCTTTCCCCTGACCTTCCTCCGTTCTCCTCCTCTGTTCTCCTGACCCTCCTCCATTCCCCTCCTCCTCCTCCTCCTCCTCAGCGCCAAACCAGACTCCGCTCTCAGCCATCCCCCATTTCTTAACCGCCGCCATGGCACAGAGTTACCTGCGAGCCCCTGGCAGAGATCGCTGAGCCACTCGGCGTAGTCGCCCGCCGCCGACAGGAGCAGGTAGCCAGAGAGCGTGGCCGAGCCTTGGGGCTCGCAGCCTTTCCTCAGGGCCTGGCAACGAAACCAAGGGCGAGGCCTCAGCAAGCGCTTCGCGGGCGACAACGCGTCCTTCACGCCGACCGCGAGCGGCTTCGTTTCTCGCGGCTCCACGTACGCCAGCCGCAGACCCCGGCGCCCCTCGCGCAGCTGAGCAGCCTCAATTAAAACACCAAAAGAATCCAGCGCGCAGCATTTTAAAGAATTTGAAAGGAAACGGGATGTATTTGTGCAGGGATTCTCCGCACGAGGAGAATCATCGTGGTGCGAGGTACGTCCAGCGCGGATTTCACGAGGTACAACGACAAAAAATCCTCTGGTTTAGGGCCTCTGCTCCAGGGGCACATTTACCTCTTCGTTATCAAACCACCGCAGGGTAAAATCTCCGAGCAGAACGAAATAATTCTCCTGCCAGCTGCGGGAATCGCTGTCGTAGTGGGCGAGCACCCCCTCATGCAGAGCGGCGTTGGGCGGCCCCCGGAGCTGAGGACACACAGAGGAGGAGCCACAAAACCTCAGTGAAGGCACGAAACGAGGAGCCAGAGCTGTCGCCTGGCGCGGGCCGAGCCCCTTGGCTACGAGTGTTGTAGAAATAACAGCGAGAGGCAGCTGGACACAGACATCCAGCGGTGAGAAAAAGCAAAGGGCTAAAAAACTGCGTCGGGGCTTTCTGCGGGGATGCTGTGAGGGTCTCTGACGCTGCTCTGTGAGCCAGACCCCGGGCTGCTGATCCCACCGCCTCACCCCTCTTAAAACACGTTCCTAAAGACTTCGAAGGCACAAAAGAGAAGTTTTTCCCAAGAACAGGTGGCGGTTCCACGTAACACCCGGTTCCGGGACGAGGCTGCGCTGGGCTCTCACCTGGCCGGGCAGGAGCTGCGGGGCCGCGCTCCCCGGGGGCTCCAGCTCCCCCGAGACGCGGCGCAGGAGAGCGGCCGCCAGCTGCCGCCGGTAATGGGGCACGAAATTCTTCACGGTGGCGTCGGCGCGACCTGCGGGCAGAGCGAGAGAGGGAGCTGGGGGAGGTTCCCTCCTCCCACACAGCTCCCGGCTCTTCGTTAGAAATTTTTTCTCTCCGCTAACAGCAGCGTGAACTGAGCGCTGAGGCACGAAGCAGCTTCTCTGTATCTCAAGAAACGAAGAGCTGCGGATCTTTATTTCTTGTGCTCGGCGCTGGACTCCGCTCCCAAAGCGCTTTATCACCCTGAGAAAGCACTTGGGAAGGCGCCTGGTCAAAAAAGGATCGGAAGTGTCCCAGGGTCTGATGCTAATTAAGATTGAAAAAAAGACTTTATGTGCTACTGCTCTTCCAAACGCTTCTTCTGCCAGCTGGAAAGATAGAACCGAGGGAGGAAATTCATCGCCAGCAGCTGCCGAAGTCGTGCCCTGTAAGCGTGAAAAAAATCGGGCGAAAAAGCCGCAAGTCGGGAGCCCGAGGAGCGTCTCGGGGCGCAGAGAAACGCGGTGCCGGCGCCACCGAGGAGGGGGCGTCTCCCAGCAGGGGCCTCGTTTCTCACGGTTGGGCTTCTTCTGTCCCGTCAACGCCTTAAAACCGACAGCAAAAGGAGATTTCCCGTCCCACGAAGCCCAGACGTGAGCGCAGCGAGTGCCGAGCCACCTGCGGCCACACGAACCCGCCAAGGGCCCCCGCGCTGCAAACGGGATTTATATTTACTCCCCCCCAATAAAAAACGAGCAGCAGAGTCAGCAGAAGGGGCTTCTCACCTCTCAGATACCGGCGCTGCCGCCCGCTCAGAGGGCTCGAACACCTTCCCCCCATCTTGGGCCTCAGTGGAGCGGAGACAGGCCACGGGCCGCCCCCGAGCGTGTTTCTGAATTTCTGAGTTTCTGTCTCGTCCCCTCCAGCTCGTCGGTTCATAAATATTCAAATTAAAGCTTCATATCAACCCCCCCACACCCTCACAAAAATAAGGCCTTAAAGGGGCAGCGGCACCTCAGCCGTTTCCCAGCCCTTCCTCCCAGTTTCACCCCAAATTTCGTGTGTTAAAACGTCAATGATTTGGTTTCTGATTTCTTTGGCAGAGCAGGAGACCTCACCCGGGGTCGCCCCAGCTCAGAAGGTCTCGGTTTCGCAGCGGGATGGTGCTCGTTGGGTCTCCTCTCGCCCACCCCCAGGAATAATTAGTAATTACTGTTAATTAACACAGAACTCTTCAAGACGAGATCTGCGCATGATGGAATTTAAATTCAAGACGCTGAAGCGGTTCAGGCTGTAAATTTATACGATGTTGTGAAAGGAACAACTGGATTTACCCGAACTGGCTCCGGGTGCTCCCCCACCCGCACAAGAAGCGGGTGATGTTCAGGAACGAGGCAGAAGCGGCCAAGCGGGATCCAACAAAGGGGATTTTTCTGAGTTATTTCCAAATTTGAGAGCACAGCACAGAAAGAGCCCCGGCGGCCGCTGCCCCACACACCTGCACTCGCTTCCCCAATCGAGCGGGACAAAATCCGCCGCTTTTACCGTGACGAGGCCCCTTCGCCCCCCCCACGGGACGGGCACAAACAGGAAACTCTGAGCAGAAACGTTCAGCCCCCACAGCAGCCCCCAGGCTGGGAAAAAAGCCCAACTACTTTTAACACGAGGAAATCAAAGGCAAGGGAGATAATTTAGAAAAAGGCCTAAAGCCGGATGGAAAAAGGTTTTGGAAACGCCAGAGGGGTAACACGGTGCTGCTGCGTGGGAGAAGCTGCTTCCTCCAGACCCAGGACTGGCCACGTGAAGTTTTACCACTTACGTTTCCCAAAACCATCTTGTTAAAACTGGGATCATTCCTCAGCTCCAAGAACAGGGGATTGTGTGATTCCAATTTTTTTTTTTTACACTTAAAAAGATTTTATCTGCACGCGTCTGCTTCGCTTTGGGTTTTTAAGATGCGGAGCTGTTATCAGGCAGATACAAACCTGATTTAGTTTCGTTTGTGTTTAATTCACCCCCCGCGAGTTCTCCGAGTCCCATCCAGCTCTTTCATCGTTTATCTGTAAATACCCACATCAAGCCCAGGAACCTCCATTCCTATTTTTTTATCCCCAGATCTGGCAGGGAATTGCTGCGCTTCCTAGACTGCAGAAGCCTTTTCTGACTCTGACATAGTTCTCTTCCTGCGGTTTATCACCACTGAAACCTCACTGCTACGGGTGTGGGGGAAACAGGCAGGAAGGAGCCGCGGGTGCTGGTTTGGGGACAAACTAAAAGGAGTTTTAAGTCAGGATTAAAAAAACAAACCAGCGAGGAAGAGCTGGAATCCATCCGTTTAATATCGGCCCCCGCCTTGACCTCGCAGCCAGTGACCCGAAGATTACGTGGAAATCTGCATTCGCAAAGCACCGTTTGGTCCAGAAAGAAGAAGAAAAATAATTTTTAAAAGCAGGTTTTGTGCCACCACCGAGCATGGGGTCCTCTGCCGACGTCGGAGCCCGACTCTACGCGCCGGGATGTTTCTCAACGGGGCCGGTCAGTTCTTTGGCCGCTGCCTCGTCCAGGAACCAGAGCAGCTGCCCCGAGCGAGGCCGGACACGAGCAGCGGGGAGGGGGTTCTCCTCCTCCCCCCCTTCCAAAATGCGCTGTTGGGAGAGAGGGAGCGGAGCCTCAGCCGGGCGGGCAGCGAAAGGGAACCGCCAACACCTCTCGAGCACTCGCTCCCTAAAAACAGCCTGGATTTTTGTTAAGAAAAAAGAACGGTTTGGGTCCAAACCTTTAAAACGGCAGCTTTGCCCTCCCCCGTAGCCACGAAGACGACCGTCCGCGCGGCATTCAGCACCGGCAGCGTCAACGTTATTCGCTCCGGGGGCGGCTTTGGGGAATCGGTGATGGCGGCGACTATTTTCTCTTCCTCCTATTGGAGTGAAAACAGTGAAAGAAGGGGAAAGAAAAAAAATATGCCAAAGCAGGGGAGTGATCTGGGCTCTGCCCATAAACGGGGCGAGCGGGGCTGAGGGTGTTGAGCCCTCCCACGCCCCCACCTGAGCCAAAATCTTTACGTTTCCCCTCACAATCAGGAGAAATTTAAAAGAAACGAGCAGGGGACTGAGTCAACAGGTTTTTTCTCCCTGGAACAGCGTTTTTCCCTCCTTTTGTTAAACTCCAGCCACTCCCCACCCCAAGCAGTCTCTCCACGGGCTGCGGGTGCCCAGGTTTGGAGACGCCGCAGCGCAGGCGCCTCAATATCCAGCAGATGGGGATTTAAACAATGATCAGTAATGAAGCCAGGACCCCAGGGCTGAGCACCCACGACAGTGCCCACGGAGCCCTCACCGTGCATCTGTACTTCACGCAGTCATCCCAGAAGCGACTGGCTGAGAACTTCTTCCGGATCACCACGGTG
>NW_020799501.1:179438-188675 GCF_003259725.1 Athene cunicularia | reverse complement strand
CTAGCAACCCGAGGCCTAGGCCTACCCGCCCGCCCCAGGCCCCGGCCCCGCGTCCCGGCGCAGGCGGAAGGAGGGAGGGGGGGCGCGGGCTGAGCTCCCACAGCTTTACCCCCGTTCCAAGCACAAAGCCCCGGCCCCTCGTCGCCACAAGCACCGGCCTCCGCGCCGAGGGGCCTGGGCTGTCCGCACCACAGCACAGGGGAGATGGGGGGGGGGAAACACCGAGGCCACTCCCCTCCACCACAGCACCCAGCAGAGTCTTGTTTTTTTTTAATGTCCTCACATCCCCAGCCCTAAGGTCGTTAAACCGCGACCTAACACAAGTGAGGTTAAAAATAATCTAAATTGGTTAAAGTTCCAAGACGGAGCAGAGCGAAGCCCCCGCCGCAGGGCACAGGCACCTCCGTCAATAAATATGGCCATCGAGCTCCTCCCTACGCGTGTAGTGGTTACAAAAATACTCTCTCTAGAGGCGTAAGAGCAGGTTAATGGACGTCAGCGCTCAGGGAGGGAGCAGGTGACGGGTTAATGGGCTTTAGGGGAGGGAGACGCCGCACGAGGCGCTTCCCCACGTTAGGGCCTCGCGGGAATCCGTCGCTTCCCGCCAGCGTCGGCCCTCCAATTAGTCATCGTTTTCCTCAAAACGGCTGAATCCAACTAGATCATAAAGCAGCTTTTCCAGAACAAATCCTTTCATAAAGGCATTCATCCAGAGGAACGTATTTTCCCAACTTCAGATCCAAAAAATACAACCGATCCGAGGTTTGGTGGGGGTCGAATCCTTCCCTCTGTAAGCGGGTTTTCTGAATCTTAAATGTACCTTCAAAAAGAGAAAAAAAAATTAAATATACTTTGCAACAAAAACCTTGCTTAAGCATCAGAGTGAGGAGGAAACGCCGCGGGTGACACTTCATTTCTACTTCACAGTTTTGCGTAATAATTTTAGCAACTCGAAGCTCGTTAATCATCCCGATCGTTACTGGAGTTCTTACATAAACCTCGTGCGATTTTTTGCTTCTCCTCACGCACGGGCTGGTAAAAGAACCCAGAAAAATTCCTGGGAAATTGAAAACAGAAAATGCAGCAGCCAAAGAGCGGCTGACTTGGAATAAAGCCCCGGGAAAGGCAACAGGCAGCATGCGAGAGTTTGAGGGTACAACGTTGCCGGATATACAGGGAGATCTTTTCTACATGGCCTGGAACCAGCCCGTTTCCTGTTTAAGAAATGAACCAAAATCATCATTTTTACTAGTGGTACTTCTGCGCCTGCCACACACGAAGCCAGGATGGGATTTCACACCAAAGCGGGCTCCGAGGCTGCAGGATCACAGATACCTGTGGTGTCAACCTGGGGCAGGAGCCGGAGGAAGATGGGCCGGGCGTAGGGAGGCAAAACCTTCTGCAGCTCCTGGTACAGGACGTTGGGGTTGACTTTGGCCTTGGGATCGGCGATGGCTGCCATCCCCGCTTTGCCCTCCACCCCTGCAAGGGAAGAGCAAGCACCGGTGGGACCGTGAAACCTTCCGGAGCCAAGCACAGGCATTTCCTCCTGCACCTCCTCGAGGTGAAGCACAAACGCGCTGAGAAAAACCCGATTTAATTCTAGAGGCTCCAAATCTGCTGCCAACGCATGCCCTCGCCCCTCAGTTTTCATGAAAATCCTGGTTTTATCAGGTTTCTCTCACATATGCCATGATAAAACCCAGCACAAAGCACCCCAGCGGGCACCTTTCTGGGCGACATCCCCCCAGCACACACTTGCTTCTGTCCCTGTGCCCTCCACAAACGAGGATTTACAGCCCACAGGACATTCCTTCCACAACAAGAGCTTCTGCAAACCTCACGTAAAAACCCTCCTTTTAAAGACACAAATAGAGGTTGTGCCGCTGGATCTCCGGTTGTTTCTACTGCTTGGAATAAATGTGTCAAACTGCTGTTTAAGTTTGTCACATCTTTTCATTTTTGGGTGCCTGGTCACAACAGAGACAACTGATTTCTGACACCGATCGGGCACGTTTGCTGAATATTCGCTGAATATTCGCCTTTCTCTCTAAATTCCAAGAGATCCGACCCGACGTCTTACCTGGGACTTCCACTCCGTACACGGCAACATCCGTCTGGTTGAGGATGTGACTCAAGGTTCCTTCCACCTCCGTGGTGGAGACGTTCTCCCCCCGCCATCGGAAGGTGTCCCCGCTCCGATCTCTGAAGTACATGTAGCCCAGTTCATCCATCACCAACACGTCTCCTGGGAGGGGGAGAGGAGACACAAAACCCACGTCAGCACTCACGTTTGTTAGCACCTGGAAGCTCAGCGTTGTGCTGTTTTCTTTTCCCAGGGGAGTGCAGAAATACTCTGGGGGCTTCCCACCACCCTACGCTGCATCTCCTCGTTACGGGAGAGGTGGCAGGAGGAAAAGAGTAGAGAAAAAAAACCCTCTCCCTCTGAAATGTTGAATTTTTGACTAAATCCAGAGCAGCTCAATAGCCGCCAGCTTCGAAACTAACACATCCGTTGACAGAATCATAGAAAAACCTTTAAAATCACATGAATTCCTCTCAAAAATCCCAGCTTTTGGTCTCTTGAGACCGCCTTTGCAGGAGGAAGGGCTGCAGTGGCACCGGCAGTACCTGAGAGGTAGGCCTGGTCCCCCTTCTGCAGCACGTTGCAGGCGATCTTCTTGGTGGTGGCACTCTGGCTGACGTAGCCGTCGAAGCGGCGCAGGGGGTCCTGCTGGTTTATCTGCCCGACGAGCAACCCCGGCTCTCCTGCAGGAAAACAGGAGTGACACAAGGTGGCACCGAATTTCCCAACAAGCAAAGCTCCGTGTGCACCGAAAGGCGTTTGGCTGCTGAACGGATCCAGCTCCCGAGGAAAAAAATGGACGTGAAAACCCGTAAACGACACTAGAAACCCCCTAAATCTGCCACAGCTTCTTAATTTTTTGTTGTTTTGTTGGGTTTTTTTTAAAAAAACAAAACGCCACGAGTGATCCGTTTGGTGAACGCTCACCTGGGCGACAGGGGATACAGAGCCCCCCGGAATCCCGGATCAGCTCCATCGTGTCCTCGTTTACCTTCACCAAGCGAATGGGATACACGTTGGGCAAAATCCGGCTGTTGAAACCGCAGGCACCCACCTTCCAAAAGACACAAAAACCCCCAAAGGCTGAAGAGAACAGCTCAGGTTTTGCGTTACCGCTTCCTGGGAATTTGCTGATCTTTCCTCCCTTCCCATTTAACAGGTAAATTCGTCCCAAACGTACAATTTTTTCGCAGTTTTTTTTGCACGTGCCATCCCTAATTACCAATTTAGCTCCCTGCCATCCCTCGGAGAGGACGTGGAGGGGCTGGCAGAGCTTCTTCTCCTTCCCGCACACCCCTCCCGGCCGCCACGGACCCTCCTCCTCCTCACCTTCCCATCCAAGTTGGCAATGCTGCAGTTGCACTCCGTGGCGCCGTAGAACTCTCCGATCTGCTTAATTCGGAAACGTTTGGTGAACTCCTCCCAGATGGTGGGTCTCAAACCATTGCCCACTGCCAGCCGCACGCAGTGTTGGGTTTCTGACTCTCGGACCGGCTGATTCAGAAGATACCTGCAGATTTCCCCGATATACTGAATAATCTGAAGCAGTAAACACAAAAACATTGCTCAGGCTTCAGGTGACCCTTACAACGCCCTGGAAAAAGCTGCCCAAGAGGCCCTGGGTGCTGGTGTACCTCGTGGGAACTACACACGTCTGACAGTTTAATAACTCAAGGCAGGGTTTCTTGCCATGAAAAGATTGGCAAAAATAAAACATTTATTGCCCTCTGGAACCTGCACGTTAGCATCAGAGAGCACGGGGGGGATCCCTCAGCATGAATAAAGATAAAGAAAAATCCCTTGTGCTTTAATAGACGCACTGAAAGGCCTCTGGAAAGAGGAGGGGAGCGAGTGATCAATCATAAACTAACAGCTTGACCCAGCAAAACGCAGTCGGAGCGAAGATCCAATTACCAGCTATAAATACTGCCGCTGGGGGAAGGGCAAGAGAAACACCAGGAAGGAGAAAGAGCTGCTTAAATTAGAAGTTAACGTCGACATCAACACAAATAGATGTTTACTGGCTACAAACTGCCACGAGAATTCCCCTGCGGAGATTCCCAGCGCGGAGGAATCCTGGGAGAGCTTTCCTGTGACAGCCAGGGACAACAAACCCGCGCTGTAAAAGCTACTTGGGACAAGTGTACAAAGAGGAAGAGGGAGAAGATGGATGAAAGGCCTTTTCTAAAGCCCTGCCTGCCTACAGAGGCGCTGGCAATTTGGAGACGCCGCAGCGCAGGCGCCTCAATATCCAGCAGATGGGGATTTAAACAATGATCAGTAATGAAGCCAGGACCCCAGGGCTGAGCACCCACGACAGTGCCCACGGAGCCCTCACCGTGCATCTGTACTTCACGCAGTCATCCCAGAAGCGACTGGCTGAGAACTTCTTCCGGATCACCACGGTGAGGCCGTGGATCAGACACTGCCCCACGCCCATGATGTTCCCTGGAAAACAAAGACCACGGGGGTGGCTCCGGCCATCCTGGCTCCGTCCTCTGGTGAGGACGCACGAAGGAGCTGGCAGGGGGGAGGCCAAGGCCCTGCTGAGGAGGAGGAGGAAGACACTTACCTGCGGAGTGATAGAGGGGGAGGCAGTTGTAGAGGACGTCCTCCGGGCGCATTCTGTAGGCGTAGTAACCGAAGGCGGCGATGCGGTAATACCTGCGGGAACACCCCGGCGTGTCAAGCTCAGGGCTCGGGGACCCAAAAGGTGCCTCCAGAGGGAAGTTCCCGCTCTGGCCCTCACCTGCTGTGCACCACGATGGCAGCCTTGGGCATTCCCGTCGTTCCCGAAGTGTAGATGTAGAAGAGCCGATCTAGAAGGGAAAGAGGCGTCAGACAGACTGTTCTCAACTGCCTGAGAAAATCCCCGCGGGGGTCGTTTCGTGGCGTCGGTGGCAGTGGCTGAGGTCGACACGTTCTCCCGATGGAGAATCTGCGTGTGGTCTGTGACAGCAGCCACGGGGACACGGACAAGAAGCTGGCAGAGCTCTGAGGACATGACCTGTGTCTATTGATGCAGATTGTCCTGGGAGGAGATGAGGTCTCCAGGTCAAATGTTAATTCCACACCAATTGAGAGCAAAGGTCTCAACCTGCGCCTGATAGCAGGGCAGGTATAACTCTACGATTAAAAAAATATATATAATCTAAAGCAAAATTCTCAGCAGCATCATTCCTTCTACTGTAAACAAAGGACCACAGTGGAGTCTCAAGGATCACAGATGCTCTGAGTTGTCTAAAGGACAAAACACAGCCCAGAGGCCAGGCAGCATCTTCCTCTCCCTCTCCGGAACCCCAAACCCACCCAGACTCTTCCTCACCACAGTGAGGGAAAATTTTATTTACATGGGAGTCAGCTGTGGGGGATGCAACTGGGGCTGCTCAAGGCCACCGACGGGTCCGAGGGAACTGCAGGGGCAGCAAAGCACAGGGCAGGTCCTGCCACGGCGGCTGCTCCCTGCGACGGGAGGGTTGTCTCTGGGCAGGCACCAATCTCCCTCCTTCGGGTACTAAATCATTTCATTATTTAATAAATAAACTAAAGCTTGGGACTCTTGATGAGAAACTTAACCCAGAGCACCCTGGAATCGGGATCTTAATTTTTTTTTCTCTTTTGGTTCTCCTTTCTTCTATTTGTGAACCCAAACCAGGTTGATTTAATCCTTCCACCTTGCTTAGTTTTCCTGTTTCACCATCACCTAGCCCAGCTCTGACACGCATCACACTGAGAAATAAATATCATTGATAAAATTACCATCCAAGCCTTTGACTGGAACCTGAGTCGGGGGCAGCTTCGACGTGGTACTCAGCAGAGGATCGAGGTGTCTGGTCTCCGCAGGAACAACCCCCGGGTTATAGTCACCAGAGCAGAATTTTGCCATGTTCTTCCCCAACATCCCATTCACCTCAGATATTGCTGCAAGACAAAGCAAGTGACTCTCACAACAAACACAGCGCTCTATGCGGTGGCAAAAATAATCTGTGTAACATCCTGCTGTGCCCCAGAACCATGGAAGGAGCTGAAGAATCCAGGGACTCCTTGAAAATACTCATGTCACATCTGTCCAGACAACACCCGCATCGATGCAGCCCAGTAAAGACCTGACCAAAAAACCCCACGTGGAATTCCTCTCCCCTGACCACGCTGAGATCTTCCAATAGCCTAGAACAGCTTCACGGAGCCGAGTCAGAATGATAAACCACCAGATCTAACAATAACGCTCGGAACAAGGTTCATTAGAGGGGCAGGGATGTATTTAAAACCAGCATCCACTGAGAAACTGACCCTGTGGCAGAAAGTGTGGCGTTAAGTGAAGAATATTAACACGAGGAAGGAGAAAAACAGGCCTTGGGGCACAAAAATCAGGACTTGGGGCACAAAAAAAACAGGCCTGGGGGTGCGTATCGCCGCCTCCCGAGGAAGCACCAGGCTCCTAGTGCAGCTCTTCCAGGTACAACAGAACAGGAGGAAACCCACGAGCTCAGCTCAGGCACCAGGAAACGGGGCAGGTGCCGGCAGATGAAACCAAGCTACTGACCCCTCTGCTGCAAACACCGCTCCTCCTTCAGCCTCGGGTACTAACGCAGCGCTTCTGCAGTCTGCAATCCAATTTACCATTTCCCCCCAGTTTTTTATACAGCCCGGTGCCGTTTTGGTTTCGGTTTAGCCAAGCTCTGGCTCCTTCAGGACCAAACAAATGGTTCACGAGTTGCCCTTAAGGCACACGAGCCCTCAGGAGCCTCACCTGAAGCCAGCTCCCCCCCGAAGATCACGGCTTTCGCACCCGACGTCGTCACGCAGTAAACCAGAGAATCCGAACGCAAATTGAAGTTGATCAGAGCCGCCTCAATACCGATTTTTGCCATCCCTAACCAGAGGCCAACAAATTCGGGGCGGCTCTCCATGAAGATGGCAATGACGTCCCCCAGCCGGAAGCCTTGCTGGTAGAAGTAGTTGGCCACGGCGTTGGAGTACTCGTCCAGCTGCCTGAAGGTCCACTGCTCGCCGGTGGCTTCGTAAATCAGGGCCACTTTGTCAGGGTGCCTGCGGACCACAGCCTGGAACATCTTGGGGATGGTGCTTTTGGCTTTTTGGTGACTTCGCAGCTTGTACTTGACTCGTAACAGCACCGAGAGGCCACTGCAGCAAAGAAAGAGCGAAACAGCTGAATCTGCAGCGTAACTGCTGAATGAGAAGGGGCACAACAGGCAGGACACGTGTAATCCGTGAGCACCCCGCTGGCATCCCCCATCCTCGAACTGAACGTTACCCTTAAACCTGGATTTCTATTCCATGCTGCTCTACAGATAACATTTTAACACTGTGGTAAGCAAAGAGCACACAGCCACTGTTCTGGAGCTTTCCATGCTACAAAACACAGGGAATTCATCTTCACATCGATACCAACTCACACAAGCTCATAGAAAATACTAAAGAGGGTAAATTCAATCTTTTAGCAATGTCTTCCACCACCCCCAAAAAAAAAAAAAAAAAAAAAAGGCCTTGGCAACCATTGCTTTTGCCTAGAAAGGAAACAAATGTCCTTCACGTGTGAAGTGTCTTTCTTTCCAGGATGTTTTGCAGCATCTTCGTGCTATTTTGTACAATCGTACCCCCTCAGGATCCGAAAGTGTTTAAACAACCCGACCACGTGGTAACAACGCGCGGCCTCAGCTTCAAGAAGACAAAAGCCAAAGGTTTCCCCTTTCACCCACAAACCGAGGGGATGGCTGGTGCGGAGCTCGCGGGCGCGTTTTCCTGTGAGTCAGCCTCTGCCGCAGTCCTGGGATGGTAGGAAGAGAGTCTCTCTAAATCCCACCAGGCAGAAGTCACAGATTTTAATAATAATTAATAATAATGAAGCTCCTTTAAAGATGGTGGTGCCTTCTCAAGAAAAGAATTGCTGCCTTTGTGGATATCTGACACCACAAAGAGCGACTGCTCAATAAAAGAACAAACCACACTGCTCTAACAGGGCATTTTTTTTCCCCCCCTCTTTGGTAATTTACATAATTATTTTAAGTCTCTCTCTTCAGTAATTTACGTAATTATTTTAAGTCTCCAAGGCAGCAGCTGCGAGTCACACCTTGACGCAGCTCGATCTGCACGGCAGCAAAAGTTGTTGCGTGAACTTCCAACTGCCTCGTGTTGTCCTGGAAGAAACTATCTTTAGGGGCGCGTTGGCTCTCTCGCTTTGGCCATCGGTTCTGATTTATTAAAACACGTTTCCACCAAAACGGGGACAGCAGGTCTGGGTACACGTAACGGATCTTGTTTCCTTCCCGGGGGTAGGAAGATGGAAGCGGTATTTTTCCACCATTAAAATAGGAAATTGTTGCGCAACAAGGGTTTGGAAGAATCCCCAGAAACTCAAAAGGTCACTTAATATTAGCACTCAGAACCCCCCGCAGCCCTCCCGAGAGCCGGAGCCTCGCGGAAGGGGGAAGGGTGAGTTTCAGAAACAAGTTGTTGGCAGCAGTCGGGCGAGCTGGGCTTTCACAGTGACCTGACGCCGCGCTGTGCCAAACACAGAACAGAGGAGCCTTTTCACTGCTGAGCTGCGCTTTCCAGATACTTAAAGGGCTTTATTCTGCCCGGTTTATTTTCTGCCATTATTCCCAGCTTGCCGGGCAATCGGGAGGAAACAGCTCTTCAAAGTGCAGTGACAGCCAGAGCGAAGCTGGCAATCGCGGGAGCCCTAAATCCTTTGGAATAAAGAAACGTCCTCGCGGAGGCCTAAAAACCGCGGAACTAAACGCGACGGCGGCGCCGGGGCTCCCAGGAGCTGGAGAAGCTGCTGGACACTTACCGCTCCTCAACGCCGCGAGCCCCGAGTTCACACCGAGGGATCCACCTGCTCTTTAAACTCGGGGGGTGGCAATGACAGGCATCACTCCGCAAGCCCCCCGAGTCCCTCGGCTCTGAGCCTGAGCCTCCCCGAGCACTGGCAGGGCAGTGGGGGGCTGCCTGTGGTTCAAACCTGACCTAGGTCAGGCTTAAAGGCAGTGAACCCCGCTTAACACTGCCCTCACCCCTTCCTGTGTAGGGCTGGGGGCTGCCTGCGAGGTGGGGGGCTGGGGGAGCCCCGGGGGGAGAGCCGGGAAACCCCGATGGAGGGGGTGAAGGCTGGGGAGGGAGGACCCTGA
>NW_020799501.1:166068-179388 GCF_003259725.1 Athene cunicularia | reverse complement strand
AAAAAAAAAAAAAAAAAAAAAAAAAAAAAAAAGATAAAGCTCTTTGGCTGCACCGGCTCTATAAAGCAAAAATATTTCTTCTTCCTTCCACCTCGCTTTTTGCTGATATCTTTGTCTTTCCGATTTTATAACGCGCTATTTATAACTCTTAAAGACGTCTCAGCCAGACCTCCAGGCGGAACACGCAGCCTGAAAGACGGATTGGAAGCCCTTGCGCATTTACTGTAACCTCATTAGCGACAGAACGACCTGCAATTAATACCCGGGAATTACGACCTGCAATTAATACCCGAGAATTCTTCCCCTCTCCTTTTGAGGGAGCAGGTTAAAATTTCAAACATCCTGCTGCTGTTTAAAACTGTCTGTGTAAAAAGAGGTCCCGGCAGCCATCCTGCACCTCCCGTACCCCGATGGTTGAATCCCCTTCCCCTTTTTCCCTGCCCCACAGGGATCCATGTCAGGCTCTAATTAGCAGTGACAGACAAACGAGCAATTAGGCTCTGTGTAACCATATTAGCACAGGCGCAGGAATCCCACCGGCTGGTGAGGATGAGGAGTAGTGAGGCCGATGAGCGGTGAGGCCCGCTGCACCTTTCCCGATTTGAGGTTTTCCCCCCCCCTTTGCCTTGCAGGGAGCTGGAGCTGCGCTTCGGCGTGTCCGAGGTGCCGGCCGTGGTGGTGCTGAAGCCCAACGGGGAGGTCATCGCCAGAAATGCCGTGGAGGAGATCCAACGCCTGGGCCCCGCCTGCTTCCAAAACTGGCAGGAGGCTGCTGAGCTGATAGATCGAAATTTCCTCTTGGCGGAGGATTTTGAAGACTGGACCAGGAGAAGCATCACCGACCCCATCCGCCGCCTCAAGTACAAGCTGGACAAGAAAACAGAGGAGAAGAACGAGGAAAGGAGAGAGGAAGATGAAGGAGATTCTTAAGGGCTCGGGAGGCTGCGGCTGTGCCGGCTGACTCGGCCGGAGCCATCCCTCAGGCCACTGGCCCTCCCCGACACCTCCGGAGCAGCCACATCCATTGTAGAATTCCACTAAAATGACATTAGTTTTCCAAAAGGTGAATTATTTTAAGGCAAACACGTGCTACTCCCACACACGGCTTTTCACATCTGAAAAATCGATTAGTGTAGTAAGGCTATTCCACCCCGACTGAATTACATTTCCTTTTCATCACCCTAGGACCTAGCGTAGGAAAAGGGACATCTTTGTCATTTATTTACCAAAAAAGTGAGGAGAAAAGGAACTGCTAGAGACCAGCAGTCAGCGAATGACTCGCTAAACAGTTTTAAAAATGGGATTTGCATTAAAAAAAAACCCCACGGGACACCCAAGCGTTGCTACGGGGGAGCCGTGGACAGGAACACAATCCCTATGAGAAACCCACGGAGGGATTTTTTTTTTTTTTTAGGAGACAGGCCCCCATGTGTTAATGTCCCACGTTGCTGCTCACATTACACTGCTGAAAATTTACATTTGGGACAAATCCTGCCGAGGAGCAGGTTGCTCTCTGACTGGAATTACAACGCGCAGCAGCTGCCTCCCCGTGCAAGCCGCCTGGTTTTATCTGCTAATCGTGGTTGCCATCTGCTGCTGCCGAGTGCCCAGCGCTGCTGCCAGGAAGCCGAGACCCATCCCGAGTGGAAAATCTGCCTGTCCTAAACCTCCCGCGGCTTGCAGCGGATGGGAAACGTGCCAGGGCAGCGCCTCGGAAACATCCCTCTGCTTCATCCTTCCAAATTCAACAGATTTGTAGGGAGCGGCTGAGGGGGAACACGCTCTGTAGCGGAAAATCTTATTTACGGAGCCTGCAGGGCATCCTCCGCTTTCTGCAATCAAGGGGTCTGAAAAGCAGGAGAAAGGGGGGGAAAGGACTGTTAATTTGCTCATTTCTGGTGTCCTGTTCTCCACCAGATCACTGCGGGGTGAGCGGAGGATTTCCAAAAGCTCCGTGAAGGATCTGGGAAGGAAAGTGCATGCGGAAGACAGAGAGGCCATGCAAGGTCGGCTCGTTCAACTTGTTTTCTCACTTAATCCTCCCTCTCTTCACCCAGCAAGTTTGACAGGGCAGGAGGAGAAGTCCTACAAAATAAACAGTTGGGAGAGACTCCGCTTCAGGCAGGACAGGAAGGGCACTGCCTTCGGGCTGCTCTGTGGTGCGCGGACACGGCGGGAAAAGGCACAAATAAAACCCCAAAAGTGCTTTCAGGTGAGGTACCTGCTGGAGGAGTGACACTGGGCTGGCTGGTGCTCGCTGCCGAAACACTTCGGGCTGTGGCCAGCGGTGAGTACACCTGCATTTAGAAAAGGAGTTTTGTTAAATCACAAATTAGGAACCTGGAGCAGTGGGAGGGAGGCGAAGGGCAACGTCTCACCGTGATTAACTGGCAGCCAGGTGCTTCTTCCCGTCCCCGTGGAACTTTGATGTCGATAAAAGGACACTCTCCACCTGAATTTATGTAAAGGTCAATAGTAGCAAACGTGGACTTTTACCAGCCCCACCCATTTTTATTTTTTTTTTAAACCGTTGTCTTTTCCTCTGTTCAAAACTGAAAGTTGCCCTTTTCTCGATAGTTGTGTGGAAGAACAAGAGGCCACGGAAGGGACTGAGTGATAGTGAAAAGTGAATCTGCCAGCACGGGAAAGTGCTGCTGGGCCAACATCATCATCGCCATAAAGAAAATCAACTGCCTTAGTTCCTCTCCTTGACTTTCGGGGTTATTTTTCCCCCTGGTAAAAGAAGCCATAATGCTAATGGGTGTGCTGTAGACAGAAGCAGGAGATGGAGCCACTCTTGTTCTTCTGAGAAAGCTTCACACCGCGTGGGAAGCCAAGAAAGCAAAATCACCAAGTGGCAGCATAGGCAGGAATCTGCAGATGGGCGAAGGAGGGGAGGCAGCGCCGGCAGGAGCTCCGCAGCGAGCGCCGTGTTGCCGCTTCACCCTGGCTCTGGGGAGCAGAGGAACCCTACAGAGCAGCCACGAACATGATTCCTCCACCTCGAGTTCCATCGGAGATGAAAACCCTCCCGACAGAGGCACTGCACGGCGCTCTTAAAAGAGGTTCAGCTCTGCTTTCATATGTGGGGCTTATTATTTATTTTTATAGGGCGCAGAACAAAGGGATTTGAATGCTTAGGGCAGTATCTAAGCGCCCTTTAGTGCAAATAATCGATTTTCTGATATAGTTACTTTTTCAAGCATGCTACCTTACAGCTGCATCCTTCTTGCTTTACCTTTTACGTCACGCGATCCCCTTACAAAGGGCCTTGCTGCTCTGTAAAAATAAAATTTACTGACGCACGTGGAATCAGAAAGAGGCTCCACAAGCTTCAGACAGCAGAGAGTTAATGGGAGCCGGGTAGGAGGATGGGTCTGATCCCCGAGATAGCCTGGGAAGTGAGTAATTTCACAACTCCCAAGAGGAATGTGGAAAATCCACACACCTGTCTGAGGTTGCAGACTCAGCCCACGCAGACTCACGTAGCGTCGTCGCTTCCCGCGGTGGAGGCACCACGGGGTGGCCCAGCCGAGATCCGGAGCCCGACTGCACCGGGACACCGGCAACGGCTCGATTTTCTGGTTTCACCAGCAAATACCAAGATGCCGCGGTACTTTGGATAAACCGAGAGATTTCTCACGAGAAGTGATGGCTTTTTCCTCGTCTGTGTTTTAGCTGAGGAAGGACGATGAAGGAGATGGAAGATATCCTCTACAGCTCGCCCAAACCAACATTTTTACTTGCAGATAATGTTATGGTAAATAAGAGAGGCCGATCCGGCAACGCAGCGCTATTGCATATGGATATTCGGGGCTTGGTTTTGATATCCAAGCCTTGCTAAGAAACAGTTTCCTAAACTTGGGGTTCCGTTTGCTGGAAAGCGTGTGAAGAAACTTGATAATTAAAACCTGCTTTGGCCGTTTCTCAGAAAACACTGGTTGCAACTTTACTGAATTAGAAAATGAATAAGTGCTGAGAGCATAAGAATTCATCCTGACCCTCCTTTTTTTGGGGGGTTGTTTTTTTTTGGTTTTGAGCGTTTTGTCTTGCGTCTCCAGTGTCTTTTTGCAGAATGCTGCTTCTCCTCCTGTCTCTGCGGGGGAGCCGTGCTCACGGCCTGCAGGACTTTGGGGGTGCGCACCCAAAAACATAGCCTGAGAAAAAAGCTGACCCACCGGGCCGGGGGAGGCTCAGCAACGGGTGCTCCACCTCGCCATGAACGGGCCGGGAGCCCCCCGGGACCGCGCCGGCCCGTCGCCAGGCAGAGCCAGCCACGAGCCCGAGGCCGGCTGCTTGGCCACCGCCTGGGCTTCGATCCCTGGCCCTGGGGATGGCACCGGGCGCGTGGACCTGACGGCCAGCGAGGTGCTCCGTGTCACCACCCACCTGAGGAACATCGACAGGAAATTTCAGCGCTTCCGCGAGCTCTTCCGACAAGGTAAATATTTTTCAGTCCGCTTATTTGCTTACAAGTCAAGCAGATTGCGTTCAGCAAAAGCAATCCTGTCTCGTTCTTGCTTCATTATTTATTTAAAGCAATGAATTTAGATGGCTCTCAGACATTTAGGGTGGCTTGTCTCTGCGCAGATATTTAATTATGTAAACGTCTTTTCCTATAATGAATTGCATCAATAGATAAAGTTTCAAAGCGCTTAACCATCTAAACGCAGAGGTTTCCTCCAAATGCGATGCGAAAGCACTTCAGGTGGTAGTGACAGCACCTGCAATTACTCACAAGTGTGTGAAAGTGGCTCGAGGAAAGGGCGCACGCCCCATCCCCGCTGAGGGAACCACGATTCGTCACCGGGATGGAGCCCAAACGTGGCGAGGAGGCTCGAGCTGGCAGTGGGAGCCCAGGCGTGTGTCACAGCCTGGCAACGGGCTCCACAAGTGCTGCGCCTCCCGGGCGCCGGCGCTTTCCCTTTCTCCTCCTTTTTCCCAGGAGAATCTCTGTACTCGCAGGACGCTCTCCAGGCTGGAGCCCAAGTCAATAGACCTGAGAATTAAGAAAACGGTTGTCACAGGCTCGGTGCTGCTCTACAAACCCTGTCCAGCGCGGCAGCGTTAACAAAATCCCTTCAGCTACTTGCTGGAACAAGAAAGCTCCTGGAGGAGTGCCACCCTCTCCACCAAGGCATCCGGAGTTCCCTGCGATCCCAGTCTCCCTCCCACGGCCTCAAGCTGTAGCTCCAGGTGACGGCGACTGCCTTGGGTTGGGTCGGCCACGCTTCCGGAGCAAACTGCAGCGGTGCCCTTCGCTTTGCAAGACACTTGCTCTTAACAGCCCCCAACCAATGCCGGCTGCTCACGGAAATTAGATCTACCCGAGGTGGTTCTTTCACTGAGCATCTTTCCGAGCACTCAGCGTGGGACAGCGTCTTGCTCTCGGAGGTTGGGTTTTGGGTGTAAAGACACAAAGATACACGATGCTGCGGCAGCTGGAATTATGACGTTCATCACTTGGGCTCATGGAGTAAAACCTGGACAAAAGGCAGCAGGGAGCCTCGTCAAGGGCCCTGGATACTAAGGACTGGGAATTTCCACGTCCATCCCATCACTGCTTGAGGGGGTTGTTGCTTGCTTTCCGTCTTCAGCATTTGTTATTTTCTGTTTTGTGCAGAACATGAGTATTTAGGAACAGCCGGGTACCTGTGCGGCTGTGTTGAAGAGAGTTCATCGTGGGAAAGGTGAGGAGGAAGAGTTTATGCATGAAAAAAAAAAAAAAAAGGTAATTTTTTTCTCCTTCTTAATTTTAGGAGAAGTTATTTCAGCTTCTGCTGAAGCCAAGCTGGCAGATTTACTGCAAGCCATCTCCTCCTTCCTGAACACCTACCCTGCTTTGACTGGGGATGCCATCCAGCCTGCGGTAGCGACCCTTGTCGCCAATATCAATGGTAAATCCCTAACTTTAGAGAACGTAACGAGCGCTGTAGTTATTGCCCTCTGCTCAGTGGGGGCAGAAAAGCTTTCAGCCAGGCTCAGCACAGACACATACGGGTGTCCACGTGCAGGGAAAGCGCCCGTCGCTACCGGAGCTGAGCAGAAGTCAGTGATCAGCTCCCAGCGTTAGGGAAGATGGTGCTTTTAAAATGCATGAGAGCAAGATAAAGGCTCAGACGTGAGAGGTTTTCTATTTAGGTTGGCATCATGCTGGCAAACTGCACCTTGCTGTGTGTTTTCCACTCGTAAAGACACACGTTCGGATGGCAAAACCAAAGAAGGGAAACGCGCGGCTCCGGGGAGCTGTTCTTGGCTTGGTTCTGTCTGTCGGAGCCAGCAGACACGTGCCAGGACGTCTGTCAGTGCTTAATTCTTGTGTAACCCTCTGCTAAATGTTTTTAGGTGTTGGCTAGCCCGTGCGTGGCAGGGAGGTAGAACTCAAGTGACCCACGGGGTGTTGGAGGTTGAGGCGGTGCCCTGCGCCGCGCTGACCTCGGTTGGGTGGTGGTTAAATGTTTTTTCTCTCCTTGTTTTGCACGTTGGTTTCTTGGGAGCTCAGATACCCTTAAATCTAGTGGAAAATCCTCACCTGAAAGCTAGTCTCAGCCTCTCCAGAGGAAAGGCAGAGTGGTTCCTGGCCTTTGTTCTGGGGGTCTGATGGGCTTCGAGAGGAAGGGCTGAATGTCCCGTCCCGATATTGGGTGTACGAGCAGAGCCAGGGCTGGCCCGAGGCTCTCGGCAAGGGCTGGAAGGAAGGAAAGTGCCCCAACCACACCGCTGCTATCACTCCCAGTTTCTTTCCTCCCCTGCCTTCAAAAGACTTACCGATGTGGAAAGATATTTGCCTTGTAAAACAGCAGTGGTGACGTAAAGGGAAGTTTAACGAGACCTCGTAGGGGGCTGCTCCTGTGTATTGTCTGCAGTAACTTGCCATTGTGCTTGTTCTAAAATAGTCATTTAAAAAAAAAAAAAAAAAAAATCACCTGTTAGAAATGCAGGAGGAGTTTGCAGGTTGTGCTGGAGGAGCTCCGGGTCAGGGGAGCAGCCCTGCTCCCCGCTCCTCTCTTTGGAAGAACCTCGTTACCGCTCTGCGTCACCTTGGATGATGGGCTGTTTCTCATTAATTCCCGTACTTCCCCTTTGTGAGCTCCTGATCTTGAAAACAAAGTTTAGGGTTTTACCATCTCGGCTTTTACCAAAAAAAAAAAAAAACAAACCCAAAACCCCAAAACCAACCAAAACATAGTCATTCCCCAAGAAAGTTGAGGAAACTGCTGGAGAGTGGGAATTGGGACCCTGAGTTACGCTTCTGGTAAATAAGGAGCCCCACCCCTTGTTCTATGTTAGGTTTTATTAGCTTTTTTTTTTTTTTAATTAATTGGAGGGTGTTGCTATACTATGTCGCAATCCTTTTGGTTATAAATGCCTTTACACTAGAAAACCACTTTTTATAGCGCTTCTCTGGAAATAAAACCCTTTGCAAGCAGGGCATGGTAATTACACTGGCACTAAACATACCTGGAATTATACCACTTGATTATAAAAAAAAACGAGACACAGACTGGGGAAGATCTGATCCCAGCAGCACTTTGCCGTGGGGTTTTTCATCCCGAGTCTCCTGCTCCTTTCTAAAAATCAACCGTTCCCTCCCGAGCCGGAGCAGAAACTCTCACACGCGCCACGTTCGCTTGAGCCTGAAACGTTCGACACTGAAGCGGTAACGCTGAGGGTTTAGAATTTTTTTTATTTTTTAATTAAACAAGTGTTAACGATAGAAAGCTCAGCTGATTTAACTCTGGCCTGTGTCTGGCTGCCCGCAGAAGAGCCCGGAGCTTTGCCACGGGGTTTGTGGCACAACCACAGGCAGAAATTCTGCAGAAAAAACGTAGCGGTATTACTTGAGTCTCCAGCAGGTGCTGAGGAAAGAGAATCTGTGGGTTTTTTGGGAGTCCAGGGACACAAACACATTTTTTAATTGCATGAGAGAGCATAGATTTTTTAAATTATTCATTATTTAGTGAAGAAAAATTAATAGCTTTGCTGCTGAGGATGTTTGTTTGTTGACTGTCACATTTTTGCTGTCGGCTTCTTTAATATTTGCAGAAGGAAAAAAAAAAAGTTCAGTTCCTGCTCACTTTGGTCTATAATCTTTGAATAAATGCTTTCTAGTTCCCACAGCAGAGTTTCGTCACCAAATCACCACCAGTATGCCTAAACCGAAGGCAAAAATTCACCCCAAATTTTGAAGGCTGCAACGCTAGCAGCCAGGAACTCAGTCGCTTGGGAGTGAATTGTCCAGCACGGGGGGGTCGTTGGGATTTAAAGCTTTACACCCCGGCCCACCATCCGGAGAGCGCTCCCAGGCTGAAAAATATTTTGACGCAAGCAAAAGCTTATCAAATAACTAAAAAAAAAAAAAAATCAGGTTTTGAAAGTTTAGATTTCGGTTTTGCTGAGCAGAGGCCGAGCGGGGCTGCGAACGCCGAGAACACACGCACTGGGGAAGAGAGCAGAGGGCTGGGGGCTCAGGCAGAGGGCCACTGCTGGCCCCCCCCTGCCCCAGGGACTCATCCTTGCCCTTCTCCTGTCCCCTCTTTCAACCTAACAGCCCTTTCCCCTCACCACAGGGCGGTTTCTCGGCCGTCCGTTCGGTCTGTTGCGTTTCTCGGGAGGCAGAATGTGCTCTCCGGTGTAGAACAACTGTGGCTGCCGCAAGCACTGAAGGCCAGGAGGATTCAGAAACGGTCCTTGGGCTTATTTAACCCAGACACATCTGAATTATGCAAATTGCCCCATCAAACAAACGCAGGCTGCGTGGTTTCCCTGCGCGGAAGCGTGTCTGCAGGAAGCAGATTCGGGTACAGCGGCCGCGCTCGCCGCCAGGCACTTCTGCCAGCGATGCCGGGCAGGTCGGCTGAACTCACACGCAGCTCCCATGGGCCCCTGGATAATTTCTTCACGTCTGATCTGATCAAGAAGTCGTGTTTTCACTCAATTCGGCTGTGATTTGAGATTCTGCCACTTTCTGACCAAAATACTGAAGATTCAGCCATGGGAGAGCCAGAACCAAGTGGTATGTGATTGGTGTTTGAAACGAGTTTTTATCCTGTTTGTACTGTAAAGCTTTTGGGGCTTGGTGTGACGTGCGAAGCAGATCAGCCTGAGCCACCTCGGAAATACGGGTGCTAGAAAACAGCCCTAAGTTCCTCTTACTGGGGCTGCCGTGAAGATCCCACCTGCTCAGTTAAGTCTTTCTCTCCCAGATGAAATTGTGATGCATTTGTACCGGGCATTGACTTTTGTAAGAGGAAAGGATGCAACCCGCCCTTTTTCAGGAGGTGGAATGTGCAGCATTTTCTCTTAAGAGATCGGAAGGACATAATGCTGGTACTTGCCCATCGTTTGCTCAAGTCCCTCTGATAAAAATTTGCTCTAAGTCCTTAATTAAGAAGGTTTGAATCCGAGTAACACTTCCCAATCGAGCATCGGAGAGGTCTCCGTGCCACCCAAGAGCACAAATCCCCTCCTGCCAGAACCCCACGTCCCACAGGGGCCGGTCCCTGGTGCTTCAGAGAGAGGGGAAAAAAAAAAAAAAAAAAAAAAAAAAAAAAAAAAAAGGAAAGTAACATGAATCCTTTCCCTGCTGTCACATTCAAACGGGTCGTTATCCCTGTAGCTAGAAACTTTTATTTCAGCTTGACTTTCAGCAGCTGGGTCTTGCCATGGCTTTGTCATGGAACCCAACAAAACAGTAGGTAACAGATTCTGTAGCTCACCGTCACACTTGGGGCTAGCTCAAGGATGGCGCCGTGTCTTTGACGAGCTGAATAAACTGAGCTCGAGGTGAGTTTTCTGCCCCCCCTTTGCCCCACAGAGTGTTTCTGTGCCTTCAGCAACGTCTGCACAACCCCCTGTCAGCACCGACACCCAACGTGCTCCTCGTCCAGCGTCGCTGGAGCCTCTTTCTGCTCCCTGTTCCCCTTTTGGCCGTGCCCGGGGGTCTCTTTCCGTGGCATTGCGCGTGAGGCTTGTGTTAGGCAACTACCCCTTGCATCCAGCTCTGCTTTTCAGGGCAGAGACAATCCAGCCTGGCGATAAATAGCCGCACCTGATTTGTGGATGCTCAGCTCTGCGCCGCCGTGGCAGCAAACCCATTTCTGAGGGCACTTAAAGACTAATAAACATCCCTGTGCTGTAGCTGTTGGCCTCCGCTCTTGGTCTCATCCAGCACTTCAGCAGGAGAGAGGATGACACAAACCTGATCCTTTAATAAACCCCCCGAAGGGCTGGAATCTGTTTCTGAGATCCCACTAAAAACAACAAATACATCGATTTAAGAGGTATTTTTAGGTTTGTCAGTGGAACTGTTTTTAACGTGCGACCAGGGGTACCATCCAGATCGTGATGTCACTGGAAGAGTCAAATGCCCCCTTGAACTCCGTGTGCCTTTTATCAACAAAACCTCGTCTCTTAAGGAGGTTTATTTGACGGCTCTTTGGCAAAACCGGGAAGGCTGGTGTAAATTATTTTGTTCAGACTTGGTTTTTAGCCAGTCACATCCTAGATTCATCCTTGGGTCGCTAACTGGGAGGTCCTTTTACTGCCTTCCAGGCCTGGAAGCATCTGCTGTGCTTCACTGGCAGTTTAAATTCTTCTTACCACGGCTAACACTTCCTTATTCTTAATATTGAAGAAACAAACCACCAGAAGTTTAATATAGTGGTAGTTTTCTTACGTAAAAAGTGAAGTTTGTTAACTAAGAACCGCAAGGGGCTGCCAGCTATCAAGACAAGTCTGTTTTACTAACATTTTCCTCTAAAGCTGGCGAGCACCTCGTTTTTATTTGGCAGACTAACGCACCTGTGCTCGGTTTCTGCTGGCGGGCGTCTCAAGGTTTGCCCTGTGCACGCTTTCTTTTTCTAATGAGTTGATGTACGAAGTGGAAATTCTCCTCCCCGCTCCCCCCTCCCCGTGCCCTGGCATGTTTAATTAATCCCCTCGTTAATACGATGCTGTTTAGGATGCCTGACCTTGCTGTATTTCCTGTCAGATGTGGGCGATCGCCCTGCTTGTAGCAGTTCCGACCTCCTCAAAAAACCCGAGCTGATTTGTGAATATAATTTTTGCCAGGGCCTTTGTTCCACTGAAGTAGGAAGAGGAGAAATCAGGGTGACAGGATGGGAAGCGGTCTTGGTTTTGCAAAACCGTTATCAAGGAACTTGGATTATTTTTATTCCAAAATTTGTTATTTCTCATCAGAGAGAGGGGCTGATCCGGGCAGTGGGGGCAGTGTCCGCGGAGCCTCGCGGAGGGGTGACGTGGTTCCAGAGGGAGGACTTTGTGCAGGAGTGGTGCGTGACAATTTGAGAGTTCTCGTACTTATTTGGCCCAATTTGCTTCGAACAGCGAGTCGGGGATTTTCCACAGACTTTCCATCAGCCCTTTTATGCAGAAACGGGAGATTATTTTTTTTCCCCAGTGGAAAAAATTCAGATGTTGTGCTGCAAAGTGCAAGGCTGAGCGCAGAGAAGGGGAAGGTGGTAGCAAGGAACAGACTTGTGGCGCTGAGTGTTAGCGAGGGTGCCACGCCGAGCCAGGGGTTTAGATTTACCTCATTTTGCAGTAACTGCAGCTGAAAGGGAAGCGACGCTTCTGCTGAAGGGCAGAACAAGAGCTTCTCCTGCTAAAAATATCCTCGGCGCTCCGCGCACCTACGGCTGGGGGAGCGCGTCCTCCCCGTCACGGCGGCAAAAGGCAGCGAGGAGCCGTGAGCTTCCCTGACGGCCCGTGATGGGGATGGGGGGAGTTTTGTCCACCCAAGGGGGGGCAGGACTCCGCAGGGCAGCCAGCCCGCGCCGCTGCCCGGACAGGGTGTTCTCCTCGGGGGTGCAGCTCTCGTGCCGACGCTGGAAAGGGTTTCTGCTGGAATTGTCCAAGATAAGAAGGATAAGGATACTCTGTCCTTCAAGACACAGATGGGTTTTAATCTCCAGAAGAGTCGGTTTCTAGATCAGCCTTCCAGCTGTCAGCAGGTTGTCCAGACAACGGGCTGAGCCCGAATCTCTCCAAGCCTGCGGTCCCACGTCCCAGCACCACGGCGGGTGCTCCGCTCCCTGATCCAGCCAAGGCTCCGAGCGGGACCTGAAAGATGAATTATTTTAATGGATATTTACGGGAGCCTCCGCAAACCTGCCAGGGGCTCCATTTTCCTTCTAGTACAGGAAAATGGATACAGATATCGAGGGATTTCGCACGTGGGCAATCAGGAGCTCAGGGCTCCTCGGGAAGGGACACCCTGAAGCTGTCCCGATGGCAGCTGTGACAGCAAAGAGCAATTCGTTTCCTTGATGATACACACGCACGAGGCACGGGAATCATTTGGCCCAGACCTGTACATGGCAAAAAAAATTTCAACTAGATGGGACAAATTGGCCCCTGAATGACGCGCGTGTTTATCCTTGTGGGAACCAGCTGCGAGGCCAGGGAAACTTTTCCTGTCCGATTTTTCCTCCGTCCTCCTTTTAGTGTATTACCTATTTATATAGTAGTGTCTTAGTGAGACGAAGCAAAGGACTTGCAAGAACCTGAGGTTCTTGCTTATCTTACGGCGCCTCAGTAGCTGCTTTCAGAAGCAGAATGTTTCGTTTTGCCCATCACCAGGCGCTGCTCAAGTTGAGTCACTTCTTCCTGTTGTACAATCCTCTGCTGGCGGTAAAAAAGAGAAGTTAAAGCTCGCACCGGGTAACGAGAGTAGCGAGGGTTCAAATTGAATTGGTAACCCTTGGATTTGTTACGTCTCGGACTGTGAATAATTTGGGCCTCTTACAGAAGAACCAGGCTGAGATGTTTGGTAAGACCGCCTGTCTCGGGTCAGCCCCGGAACGGGGGGTTCTCAGGATTGAGCAGGACAGGCGCTGGGCGCAGTGCGCAGCTCTCTGTCAGCAGCATCGGGGCTTTTCCAGCCCTCCCCCGGGTGCCCCACGCGTGGCAGGACGCTCTGTGCCCTTCCCCACAGCTCCCCCAGACCTCAGTGCTTCAGGGTAAGAAAACCCAAAGGCGTCTTCACCCATTTTCAGCGTCTCCTTTTGCTTTGGAGTGAAAACGTTCAGAAAACATTTAAAGAGCGAGGCCAGCATAAATCCAAATTATTCACTCAGCAAAGACAAGTAAGCCAGGAGCGTTCCCGGCTCGTTTGGTGATGCAGAAGGGAACTTGGCACCCAGCCCGTGCTGCCCAGTCCGACTTCAGTGTCCCACCCTGCCTTCTTCCTTTTTTTTTTTTTTTGCAAGTCAGGTTTGGATTAGGTCACCTTCCACCCTTCCAGCCAAAATGGTGCAGAAAAGCACAAGACTGGCTCATCTGTACGAAGGGAGGCTG
>NW_020799501.1:147053-166018 GCF_003259725.1 Athene cunicularia | reverse complement strand
TTCCTTTTTTTTTTTTTTTTTAAATTTCTATTTCTATTTTTAAGGTGGTGACGGGGTTAGATCGGTTGATGTTCATCACTTGGGCACTGTGTCAGAGAGCACTTTTATTTGACACCAAACAAAGAGATTTGTGGAAGAAGATCCCTAATCCTTCCCGGTCTTTCTCTTCATTGTACATTCTAATACTCTCTCCACATTGTCTGGTATCTTTACGGAGTTAAAACCCCGACATGCTTACAGCCTCCCTTCGTACAGATGAGCCAGTCTTGTGCTTTTCTGCACCATTTTGGCTGGAAGGGTGGAAGGTGACCTAATCCAAACCTGACTTGCAAAAAAAAAAAAAAAAATCGGTATTTTTCAGGAGTGAGACAAGGCCCAGGAGCAGCTCAAACCGAGACACAAACTGACTTTTCTACCAAGCATCATTTGAGCAACACTTACAAATACTTGCTCACTGTCAAAAACTCGACTATCGGTGAAGCAACTCTAGATTTAGGTCAACCACATCCTGTTTCCCGGAATGTCAAAAGGACAAAGAAGAGTGAAGTTTGCTTTTGTTTTTACCAATTGTGCCCGGTTTCATATTTTAAAACATTTTTTCCTTTTTTTTTTTTTTTTTCTGCAACTTTCAGCCTGAGTCATTTTTCGTTTCAGCCCTCAAACACATGACAGAGTGGAAAGTGAGATTAACAGCGTTAATGACCCCGTGTAAGCCCCGTGTGCTCGCCTGCACCCTGCTACACGTGCAGCTGAGGGCAGAACACGCTCCGGCCTGACGGACACGTGGCAGGAGCGTGTTGCCCCTCAAGCAGGGCCAAGCCCATTTTATATTTCACACGCCCAACAATTTGTACCTGCTGGGGACCGAATGAGGTGCAGGATTTCGTAAGGGAGATTATCATCATAAATAAGAAGGGAGAATGTTGAGAAACTGTCCCTGCACATGAAATATTGCGACACGCGTGCGCGTGCGATGCGCGAGGAACAGGCAGCTTCTGCACCACGGCCCGGCGCGCTGCAGCACTGCCTGCTGCTCTCTGCTCACACCACTCTGCTGACATGGGCTGTGCAGAGTGTGCCTGGGGTTGGTTTTTTTTTTTGGGGTGCCAGGCACGCTGCTGCACCCCATGACCCGCCCGGCGGGGCTGCCAGCGCCGAGCTGAGGGCAGCGGCACGACTTCAGCTCAGTGGCTGCGATAAAGGTCTCCACGGCTGATTGCAAGCCCTAAAATCAGTTTAGATGTCTTCCTTGGATACCTGCAGGTGGGTTTTCTGGGGATTCTGCCCCAGGAACCTCAATGAATTTGCCATTCCCAGAGTTTCCTTTTGAATCCCTCCCAGCCTCGCCTTGCCGTGCTTTGCCATTTGTCACCCCCCTGGGGGTCTGCGCAGGGCTCAGCCACGCTCCCCTGCGCCTCCAGAAACCATCCTGCTGGCCTCGGGGGGAGCTTTTGGGTTTCAGTGACGTGATTTCTTCTCCAACTCCAGGTCTTGACCATCAAGAGAGGACACCAGAAAACAGGAAGCGATACAGTGAGATATTCCGGAGCCTGGACGCCATAGAAATCTCAATCGGAAACGCGTATGTAGAGAAAATGGGGCTGAACTCCTTCTCTGGGTCCTTGGAACTGCAATTTCTTTTATTGCCTTTTTATTTTATTATACAGGGCAGTGGATATGTTCATCGGGGATGCTGACAGCACTGAGGACACCGACCTGACCACAGAGAAGGAGGTCGCTCCGGTGGGCAAAGGATGAGATCCATTTTATTAAAACAACTATCGATGTCCGTTGCCAAAGCGCATGATCCTGTCTTATTAAATTCCATGTTACTACAATTGTTTTTTGGATGATCATCCCCCAAAAAAAAATAAATAGTTACAGCTCTTACTTGAATAGCCAGAGAAGAACTCTACGCCCCTTGGTTCTACCAGCGATGGAGGTGGCAACAGAGCTGAGAATATTTAGCGGAAACATTCAGGCATCTACTGTTTGGATTTATATTTTTCTGAAAAACAAGATGTGGAAATTGCTGGTTTAAAAGTTATGCGTGCTAAGAAAAAGATCAGCCAAGACAGCAACCCCCAAAATACATTTGAGAGTCATGCTTCAAAAAAAAAAATCCCTAAAATTTTGGCCTTAAGGTTGATCTTCAAAATAGACCTCAATGGTTTTTGGCTTGCTTTTGGGCACCGTGGGACTTTGGGGGATAATCAGCCTCATTTTGTGTTTTTCTGTATAAACAAAGGGGCTCGAACTTCATTTTTCTCTGACAGCAATTGTGCTCATGTAATCGTATTGTCCCATGAGCTAAACTCGAAAATAAAAGTCAAATATTTTGCGATTTATAGGATGACTTATAGTAAAATAAGAGCTGCTCTTTGGAGCCCTCTTCCAGCCTTCATCTCTCTGCCTCCGTGTTTCTGCCCATGGCAGACTTTTACCTTCCCTCTGACAAATCTCAGGCTACTATTTGAGCTGCACTGGGATGCTTAGCTAAGCAAACTCAGCACTCCAGCTGGCCTTTTTTTTTTTTTTTTTTTTTAAAAAAAATCCTCCACATTCCCGAATACTCATTTTTCTTTCACCATTTTCTCTTTTTCTTTCCCCTCCCCACAGCTGAGTGAAAGTTTCTGCAAGAGCAAAACCAGTTTGGAGAGGCAAGTGCAGGCAGACATAACAGGTAACATTGCTAATTAAAAAAAGAAAATATATATATATATGAGCGGTGAGACGAGAACCCTTGGTCAATCACCTGGTGATGGTCCTGGCAGGCTGATGACACGGCGGGGAGAATGCTGGTGTCTCTGCCAGTGTCGGTCTCGGGCTGAGCTCGGCCCAGCAAGGACGAGCCTGTTTGAGCTCAGCATTGCCCCGGCTCCCTCCAGCACTCGGGTCTGTCCCTGTTCATCTCCTTAAGAAGCTTCTCACAAGGTCTTGGTTTCTAAATCCTGCATCAATTCCCAAAGCTCTTGGTTTTAACCCGGTGAAACCTGGGATACTCTGAAACACTTGGTTATTCTCTGGGAGGGTTCTCACCAGCTCCGTACTTGTCGCATAAAACGCAATGTAAAATTGTGTTTTTTTCATATAAAGTCCCCAAGAAGCAAAACCCATAAAATTCTAAGCTGCTTTCTCCCAGATTTCAGCTTGAAATGGTTTTGGATTTGCTCACTGCAGAATGATGAACTTGTATTAGGTTCTACCCAGGAACAAGAAGACTTCCTGCAACTCCCCAGTAATCCGTTAGGTCCTTCACTTCTGGATTTCAAAACAAATTAAAGAAAAATATTTAATTAGAAGCGGAGGGCAGAGGCATATATATGTCTGAATTACCTGGAACTTGCGTGGTTCCACGGGCAGGACTTTGTGGGGTCACTGTGAGTAGATCACAGGGACATGGTTCAGTGAAAAACCCCTTTTTAATGGCTGATATTTGAGTATTTTGCAGCACCAACTCTTAAGACTCCAATTTTGCCACTCTTGGGGGAGCCTCTGTCCACCAGCCAGAGCCGTCCTGAACCCGGATTTCTTCTGTTGCAGATCAGGAGGCAGATGAAATGCTGATTAAATGTGAAGGCGGCATTGACGCAGCCCTGGAATATGCCAAGATGTGGTGCAAATACGTCAAAGAGCTGCTCAGCTGGATTGAAAAACGTCTGAGTTACGGTGAGTCTGTGCACGGAACCAGCTGGGACTCTGTTGGCTTTTCGAGAGCGTCGCGGATGAAAGTACTGACCCGGTAATGATTTAGTCAGAAATCTAGATTTATTAATAACTAACGGTAAATTATCATTACGTAATAATTCAGAAATGCTGAAAGAAAGGAAAGCGACTTATTCACAGATTCTAAACTGACAAGATTCACACTGACTTACTGAACGGGACCTTGATTTATCCGTATATACATCTGCATACACAAAATGGACAAACACAGAGAAACAAAGGTGTGTGGGTTCGGTAGAATGAACACAAAACGGACAAAACACACGGAGAAACGAGGGTATGTACCCACACCCCGACAAACAGAGAGGGAATGGGTGAAAGAGAAGCCAACTCAAAGAAAATTTCCCTCTTGAGTTCAGAGCAAATACCCCCAACGTCGGGATCCCTCGTCGGGTGATAACTGAGACCCGTGAAGCACCGTGAGGGTTTTGGTACCCGAGGGGCTCCCAGCTCAGGGGGGATGCCGGTCACGGGCCGCTGCCATCCAGGAGAGATCAAAGGGTCTCCCTGGCGGTCGCAGTTTGAAGGGTCCAATATAACGGACTTTGGTCAGACACAAATTAATTATTCTGGCTCCTTCCAGCAGTTGCACAAGAACCTGATGAATGTGCAGCTGGGTTACTGTCCCATCTGACCCCATCCCAGGCACACTTGTGCCAGGCCCTCGGGAGATGATGGGCTGGTGTAACCCTTGCCGAGCAATCAGGAGGGGCAGGAGCCGGGCTCCCCTTAACCTAATCAGTCCTTATCTCACAGGTGGGGGTACAGCTCGGACGGGGGATGTGGGTAGAATCACACCCGGCACCAAGCAGCCCAACAAGGAGGGGCGGGGAGGGGTGAGAATTGCACCACCACAGATAATTTAAAAAAAAAAAAAAAAATCCTAGCTAAAACCACACAGTTGCAAGCAGAATTACAGCAGCGAGAGCCTGGCCAAAGATCAGCTCTTTTAGATGCTTTTTGCCTGCAGATAAAGACACAGAGTCAGAATTTCTTCTTCCCTGCACGATCCTAACTGACTGGGATGGCCTCTGGCTTTGAGACCGTGAACGTGGGGATTAACCCACTCTGCCCTTTTACAGAGACAGAGTTTGCCAAGGGGATGGTGAAGATCGCAGAGTCGGGACGAAACGCCATCATCCAACAGGTACTGGCGCTCACAACGTCCCTGCTTGGCTGCACGGGGTCCCTGAGCACGGGGGGGTGGGGGGGCGGGAGCCCTGCGGAGCAAACGTGAGGCTGTCCCCACACGTGAGCCGCTGCGGACTCCGATTCACGGAAAAAAACTCGAATAGAGTCACACAGCAGGGATGTTTACTCCGGCCGGGGTGCAAGGGGATTTCTCCACAAAGCTTGCACCCCCACCGCACGTTGTACCAGAAACTTCTAGAGCGTGGAGATACACATTCATCGGGTTACGTCACACAAACACACATATGCATGAGTGGGGCTGGGTTAGTTCGAAAGGCTGATGTCACCGGTTGATGTCATCTTTGCACCTGCCCATCGCCTCCTGGGGGGCGTCTTCGGGGGTCTTTGGGAGGAAGGCTCCGAGTCTTTCTCACCTTGTTGTTTTGTTTTTTTTTTTTCCCCGGAGCATGCGCACATTCTCTTGGCCAATTCGCTGAGTAACAAGAGGGTTTTTCAGAGCGTTTACTTTCTATCTCAGCTAAGAGAACCAACAGAACTTCTACCGCTCGTGTATGGCTGTCCTTACTCATTAGCAAAATTCCAACTGGTTAGAGCCACCTTACTCAAGGCCAAAAGTAGAATGTTTTGCTGAACATTGGAATCCTTGGTAGATTTTCACGGCGAACTGCTTTGTTCTGAGGAACTCGGTATCCTTGGTCAAACAGTCTGGGCAAGCAGGACTCTTAGCAATATTTTTTAAATACTATAACTTGCTATAAGTAAGTGAGTTGCTAAGCAGTTTGCTATAAGTAAATAAATCTCAAAACAAGTAATCATTCCTCTGTATCAACTCCAGCTTCAATCCAACAGCAAATGTCCCTCCAAAACCGTTCCTAAATCTCTCAGTATTGGAGTAGTTTTTCTCTTTTCTTTTCTTTTCTTTTCTTTTCTTTTCTTTTCTTTTCTTTTCTTTTCTTTTCTTTTCTTTTCTTTTCTTTTCTTTTCTTTTCTTTTTTCCCCAAGGATTTATAACATGGAGTTAATTGTTGGGAAAATTAGAGGATTCAGCAAAGCAAGGGATGGAGTCAGCACAACACTGTTGGGAGCTCTCAATGCTGGGTTAATGGTTGGACTGGATGATCTTGAAGGTTCTTTCCAACCCTGTTGATTCTGCGATTTTCTGCGATTTTCTGTGAACGCTGCCCAGCACATAAAACCCTCCTGCTGTGTTGTCTGAAAAAAATAAAAACCAAGCCAAGCAGCGTAAACACTCTCACCTTTCTATAACAGATCTTGGCCATAGCTACCAAAAGCTTTTAAATGTAGGAAAGCTGCGGTGATTATCCATCATTTTATATTGGGCTGCTTTTTTTGTTTATTTGTTTGTTTTTTGTTTTTTCAGTACAACATGCCTCTCCGCGCGCTCTATACGATGGTCCTGGAACACGACATAAAGATTGGAAATTCAGCTAGTGAGACTGCAGGATTGCTCCAACACAAGGAGTTCTACCAGGTACTCTATAAGACAAATTTGCTGAAAGATTAGACGGGAGCATCACAGAGACCTCACGAAGTGATTTATCCTGGTCTGCGGGGGTGGAAGGGAAGGGAGAAGGAAACGCTCACCAGGTCTAAGGGCAAAAGAGGCATCTCGCAAGGCTTGCTCTTGAATGTCACGCCCTTGGCTGTCAGATATTTTTTCCTGCCTCGCGAGGAACTGTTGCCACCCTGATTATTATTCCTCTGCAGCCTCTGTTGGCCAAGAAGAATGAAATTGAGAAGTGGAGGAAAGAATTCAAAGATCAGTGGACAAAGGAGCAAAAGAGAATGGTAAGAGGCTGATAGATGGGCTTAGAACACCAAACCCAAGCATTTACGAATAAGCAGTAACTAAATAACGTAATGTGCATCCTGCCGTTGAACAGAAGCGCTTTTTGAACGAGCACGGGGGGAGTCCTGCCCGTGCTCCCTGCTCCCTCCAGCTGCCTTCAGCCAAAGGGGATCCCCTGCAAGGCGGGGGGTGGTGTCTCTGTGCCTGCGCCCCCTCCCCAAACCCCACCTGCACACGCTCTGCTAGAACTCCACCAACAGCCCTTTATAGCCAGGGATTCCTGCTGGGAGGAGGGTGCTCCTGGACGCCTTCACCCAGGACAGCCGTAGGGGAAACCCGGGGGCTCCCTTAGAGCTCCTGAACTTTGGGAGGAGAGGGACAGAGAATCACAGACTGGTTTGGTTTGGAGGGACCTTAAAGATCATTTAGACCCACCCCCCTACCATGGGCAGGGCCACCTTCCACCAGCCCAGGTTGCCCAAAGCCCCGTCCAACCTGGCCTTGAACCCTTCCAGGGAGGGGGCAGCCACAGCTGCTCTGGGCACCCTGTGCCAGGGCCTCACCCCCCTCCCAGGGGAGAATTTCTTCCTGGGATCAGATCTAATCTCCCCTCTTTCAGTTAAAACCATCACCCCTCATCCTATCCCTACACCCCTGAGCAGGAGTGTCCCCCCCCCATTCCCGCAGCCCCTTTCAGCCCTGGGGGGGCGCTCTAAGGTCTCCCTGGATCCTTCTCTTCTCCAGCTGACCCCCCCAACTCTCCCAGCCTGTCCTCACGGGGGGGCTCCAGCCCCTCGAGCATCTCCGTGGCCTCCTCTGGCCCCGCTCGAGCAGGTCCGTGTCCTTCTGCTGTTGGTGCCCCAGAGCCGGACCCAGCCCTGCTGGGGGGTCTCACAGAGCGGAGCAGACGGGGAGAATCCCCCCCCTCGCCCTGTGCCCACCCTGCTCTGGGTGCAGCCCAGCACATGGGGCCTTCCTGGGCTGTGGGTGCACGTCGCTGGCTCACAGGCAGTTTTCCACCCACCAACACCCCCAAGTCCTCCTCCTTGGGGCTGCTCTCCAGCCACTCCTCACCCAGCCTGGATTTGTGCTTGGGATTGCCCCAACCCATGGGCAGGACCTTGCACTTGACCTTGTTGAACTCCACGAAGTCGGCACGTCCCCCCTCTCCAGCGTGTGACCATACCACACAGCTCGGTGTCGTGGGCCAGCTCGCCGAGAGTGTCCCAGTCCATGTCCCCAACAAAGATGTTAAACAGCGCCGGTCCCAACCCCAACCCCTGAGGACACCACTGGTCACTGGACATCAAGCCACTGACCCCAACTCTTTGAGTGCCACCACCCAGCCGGCCCCTGACCCACCGAGTGGCCTGTCCACCAAACCCACGTCTTCAATTTCGAGACAAGGATGTCACGTGGGACAGTGTCAGATGCTTTGCACGAGTCCAGGCAGATGACACCAGTTGCTCTCCCTTTATCCACCAACGCCGTAACCCCCTTGTAGAAGGCCACCAAATTTCTCCGGGCTGATTTGCCCTGCGTGAAGCCGTCTGAACGACAATATCCACGGGAACCAGGAGACAGGCACTGTCCTTGGAAGCGGAGCGCTGCTGTGACTTGTTCCTCCTGCTGCTTCGCCAGCCTTCCTAAACCTTTTCCTATTCCAGAACGAATCCTTGTCATCCCTGCGCAAGTCCCGCCTGCAGTACCTACAGCGCTGCGAGGAGCTGGAGAAAGCAAAGCACCTGAGTGCCAAGGCAGAGGATGAATATCAGAGCGCGGCCGCCGCCAACCCCGGCAGCGCCAACAAGCAGCTGGAGAAGCGGCGCCGTTCCTGCGAGGAGGCGCAAGCCAAGGCGAGGAGCTCAGCCAGAGCCGGCTGCTGGCGTTTCCAGCCATCCCCGTAGAGAATGGAAATGCTGGGAGCCTCGAGTTTAGAGAAAGTGTATAGTGGAGATCATGTCTGAGGCTTATGAACTGGGGAGCGGCTGGGGGAACTGGGGGGGTTCAGTCTGGAGAAGAGGAGGCTGAGGGGAGACCTCCTGGCCCTCGGCAACTCCCTGCCAGGAGGGGGCAGAGAGGGGGGATGAGTCTCTGGAGCCAAGGCCCCAGCGCCAGGCCCCGAGGGAATGGCCTCAAGCTGCCCAGGGCAGGGTCAGGCTGGCTCTGAGGAAGGATTTCTGTGCAGAAGGGGCTGTTGGGCGTTGGAATGGGCTGCCCAGGGCAGGGGGGAGTCCCTGGGATCCCTGGGGGGGTTGGAGAGTCGGGGTGACCCAGCGCTGGGGGATCTGGGGGAGTTGGGAAGGGTCAGGGTGAGGGTCATGGTGGCACTGGAGGAGCTTCAAGGGCTTTTCCAACCCGGATGATTCTGGGATTCTGTGAAATCCCACACACCCTCTGACGGCATCTTCCCACCCATCCCGTGACTTTTTCCTCCTTTGCTCCATTTCTGGTCGTGCTCAGGTCCAGGAAACAGAAGCTTTGTACAAGATGTGCATCAGCGATGCCAACTTTCGGCGACAAGAGCTGGAGAAAGTGCGGGCGCGGATCGTCTCCCATATCCGGAAGCTCATTTACCAAGGGGATGAGGTGCTGACGTGGGTACGTGTGGCCTTATAATTTCTCCTCTAATCCTCGTTTTGGGGAAACTGCTCTTTGGGATAAGACCTCTAGGCTCTTCACTGCTGAACCACCCTACAACTGACCATTCTCAAGTAGTTGAAGTCAGGGGAGCGCTCTGGATTTTGCTACCAAAACACCTCAGATACATAATCCCATTTTCAATTACTAATGCTTTGAGAACACAAATATCCATAGAAAAGAGGGGAAAAAAAATCCTAGAACAAGAAACAGTGACATAATTTTTATCCAACCTGTTAAGTAGAATCATCCATAAGCACAAGTGCTGGTAATTGAGTTGGTTAATGAAAAACTGAAAACTGGTGAATGACTGAGATCCAAGGGAGGGAAAAGCACCCTGGACTTTCACTAGCAATGAAGGTTTTTTTGTTTTCTTTCCCCATAAGGTCACGTTAAGGATGTTCAAGCAGCGGCAGAGTCAGTCAGAACAGATTCCAGTGGGATACCAGTACCTGGCAGAGGTCTGCAAGCCGTACAAAGCGGGCGAGAAATACCTGGAATTCATTCAGGCTCTGCAGAAGAAAGACATTCCTATGGAAGTGTTTGAATTCGAACCACTCGCTTCCGGAGGGCAGAGGTAAAAAAAAAAAAAAAAAAAAAAAAAGTGGAAAACTCACATCTTCGCTGAAAGGTCAGAAATCCACAGCGCACAGAACAACAGAAGTGTTTAAAACACGTTTAGGAAGTCCCTAGCAACGCTGCAGCGTGTAATTCCGGAGTACAGAAAAACCCACAGGCTCAGCTCTTGGGGCTTTCTCTGCACGTCGCTCCCCTACCGGAGGAGAAACCCCTGGAGATGCGCTTGGGTCCTTCTGCTGAGCGCGGGACCAACATCAGTGAAAGGAGGGCGGCAGTTTCCTCCCACCTCCCTGCAGTTGTTTCTATCATTTGCCAAAGATTCGGATGGCTCCTTTCTCACATGGGTGCTGCCCGACTTCTAAATTTTCCCTGCGGGTAGAAAGAGGTGAAATTGTATTGAACAGATTTGTTGCCCTAGTTTTGTGCATGATTGTAGTCCCCTGGAAAACTCAGCTTACACCCGTGAGCTTACACCGAAACAGACGCTTTGCCGCAGGTACCCGCGAGGCACCTCGGTGATGCACTCTTGTCCGTTACTCTCTGCTGCTGGAAAATTGTTTGCAACTCCTCCTCAGGTCCCCTCCCAGCAGCAAAAAGAAGATGGTGCTGCAGTCCACAGGACCCTCCTCTGCAGCAAAGGATGTGAGCACGCCAGAAGACACGTCCAGAAAGCAGTTCTCCCCAAACGGCGAACAGAGTAGGTTGAATTTAATAAGAACGACCCCATTTTCTCCTGAGCCACTGTAGTTTAATTTAGATTAGTAGCCAGAGGTGGGATAGGTCTCAGATTCTTAGGGCAGTGCTTAAAGCTTTGCTCAGACTGGGAGAAAAATATTGACAAGTTTTTACGGAATGTTCTTGGGAGCTTGGTTTGGACTCCAGCCCTGTGCTGAAGCATCCCAAGAGCCCTCGGGCTGGTCTGACACCGTATCCACCTCCCGCAGGTGCGAACAAATCCCTCTGCAGCGACACAGAAAGCCTGGGGGGGAGTTGTGAATCCCGGTCCCTGGACTCTCCCAATTCCAGCCCAGGTAAGAGCGGCAGAAATTCTTCCCTAATATTGCCTCAAACCCTACAAATGGGACTGGCGTCTACGCTGACCCACTTTGTGCATCGTGAGGACGAGATTTTTCTCTTTTCCTCAAGGAAACTCTAACAGGAAATTGTTGAAAGCTTCATCCACCGGCACCATGTCGTCCTCAGATGATTTTGAAGAGAGAGATTCACTGCAAACTTTTGAAAACGGTGAGACACGCGGTTTTGCCAATTATGAGGCGTAGCATAAAGGACAGAGCCAGCGGAAAGATGAACCAATAACCAAATTGAATTTGATACAAAAGGGTCAGTCCATGGGTGAGCGCTGGGGGTACAAACAAGTCAGATGATACATCACCGACATCAATCCCACTGACCCCAACAACGACACCGCACGGCCGACAACGGGTGGGATAAATGGTGACATGCAGTTTCCCACAGAAGGGATGGGAGACAACCCAGTCAACACGCCAAACACATCAGACCAAGGAAGCCACACACTGAATCTCCACACAGCCCGCGTTTACAAAAGCCAGACCTGAGTGGAGCCCAGTCCCAGGGAGGCGGGAGGCCCTTCCCCAACAGGGAACTCTGCAAAATGCATCCACCTCACAGACAGACTCCTGCAAGGGGTCCCAGCCTTTATCCCTGCTGGGACACCTGACCTTGGGTTACTGACTGCGGGACCCCTGGGGCTCCTTTACCCAACGGCTCTGTCTGCCAGGCCGCCCCCCCTGGGGGGAAGCCTAAAGGCAAACTCACCCCCCTTTGGGAAGGGCTGTGGGAATCACCCACATGTCAACCTTAATTTGGGGCTGGGGGTTGAAACCCCAGCATTTCACACACACACACACACACACACACACACACACACACGTGACTCGCTAGGTGGAAACCACACGCACGTCTCTGCTCCTTTTCACGCTTTAACGCTGTTTCGGCAGAAAATGGTACGTCCCAGCAGCAGTTTAGGAACATCCTCCTCTCCAGCGCGGCGCAGACCCACCGGCTTCGGAAGCTGCGGGGACCGTCCAAGTGCAGGGAGTGCGACACCTTCATGGTCAGCGGCTTCGAGTGCGAGGAGGTGAGGGCTAGGGACGAGGGGGCCCCTCTCCAAAGTTCTGGGCTTTTTCTTCCTCTGCATTACACCAAGCGTGTTTTTCTGGCTTTGAGCAGCCACTTGCCCAAAACAACCCCCCTGGGGTTGGTGGGACTCTAGTGGTTGAGGGAACAGGAGTTGTTGGGCCTGTGCTGGACCACAACCAGACCATAATTTGGGTTATTTTTCAGTGCTGCCTGGCCTGCCACAAGAAATGTCTCGAGAACCTGCTCATCACCTGCGGCCACAAGAAGCTGCCCAACCGAGTCCCTCTTTTTGGCATTGACTTCACTCAGGTTCCTCGGGATTTCCCGGAGGAAGTTCCCTTCATAGTGGTGAAATGCACCTCCGAAATCGAAGCCCGTGCCCTCGGGGTGCAGGTGAGTCCTTGGTTGTTCTTGCTTTGATCTTCTCTTCTCTGTATCCAGAGCTCCTGACCTCTCCCGCTCTGAACCACGCAGGGGATCTATCGGATAAGTGGCTCCAAAGCCCGGGTGGAGAAGCTGTGCCAGGCGTTCGAGAACGGACGGAGCCTGGTGGAGCTCTCCGAGCACTCCCCCCACGACATCACTGGCGTCCTGAAGCATTTCCTGAAGGAGGTGGGTACCAAACCTCTGCCGGGAGGGCAGGTCTCAGCCCACCTCGTTCCTCAGTGCCAGGGCAGCAGGATGAAGTAACGCGCTGTTTTCCTCCCCTCTCGCTGCAGCTTTCGGCACCGGTGCTGCTGTCCCAGCTCTACAACGATCTCATTGCGCTCGCCAAAGATTTGCAAAAACCCGGGGAAGAAAAATTAGACTGCGCCGGCTTCCCTTCTGATCCCATCCAGAGCATGAAGGACTTGCTGAGCAAATTGCCTGGAAGCAACTACAACACTCTGCGGCACCTCGTCGCACACTTGTACAGGTGAGGAGCGTGCTGGCTGTCCCCCCGCTCAGCGCCGGGGACCATCTCGCAGTAATTTAAAGCCTTAGTGACTGAGGAGGACCAGAAGGTCCTTACTGATAACGCTTCATAAAGCGCAGAGCAAGACGGTGGGGAAGGAGGTGGCTCAAACCCTCTTTCACCTGGCTCTGAGCGCAGGTCGCAAGAAACAGCCGCTCTCCTTAGGGCTGCGCCATCCAGACAGACCCGGGCAGCTTCTGAGATTTTCCTCTGGAGTTTCTCTGCGCAGACCAGAGCTCTGTCCCCCGTAAAAAGATGGGGGGTTCTCTCTGCTAAGAAACGGGGGTTTTGGTGCACTCGGTGCATCGGGGTTGCGAGCTGGGAAGCCCCTAACAGTCCTGTTTCCCTTCCCCAGGGTGGCAGAGAAATACGAAGAGAACAAGATGTCCCCAAACAACCTGGGCATAGTATTTGGGCCAACCCTGATCCGGCCAGGCTCAGGGAGCGATGTCTCAATGTCGTGCCTTGTTGACTCTGGGTATCAAGCCCAGATCGTGGAGTTTCTCATTCAGAACTACGAAAGGGTGTTTGGGATGGATGACCTGCCCTCATCCTTATCCCTCGGATGTGAAAACCCTTCGCAAGAAGCATCGACAGAAAAGGATGAAGGACCTCAGAGCCCAAACACAGCCCAGACTATAACTCTAGAGGTAGAGCTCCCAGACACTGAGCTTGGCTTACTGACCCTGCTGTAGAGACTGACCCTAGTGATTAAAGAGAACTTTTTTCACAGATAACAAAGCCGTTTCCTATCAGAGGGTTATTCCGAGAGGAAGGAGCAGAGGGCCTATTGCACGTGGAGTGGGAGAAACAGCAAAACTTATAAGTCACAGATCACTCAGCAGCTTCTCAGACCAATCTGGGTGACGGTTTTGCTCCGCGTTTTAGATACCAGACATTCTGAGAGATCGGGGGGTTTCTCCGTATTAAACTGCTTCCACAACTTCGGAAGCAGCTACATGCACTTCAGAGCCCGCAGACCCCCCCGCCCCGTGCCGCCCCACGGGGCTCTGCTGCATCCCCGAGCAGTGGCCACAGGCCCTTGGTTTTTCCTTGCCTTGCTACTGAGTGTTCTCCATCCTTCCCAAGCTCCACGGCTCTTTCCTCACAACATTTCACAACCCATTTCACAGCACTTTAAGAACAAAAACGGGCATGGCATCCCTGAGCTGGGACATGGTTGGGGTTTGGGTTTGTTTTTTTTTTGCGTTTTCACAGCAGGTTTGATGAGCAAGAAAGAAGAAATAACTTTCCTAAAGTTAAGCCAAAGGGAGGGAGATCTGGGTTCGGGGATTCTCTGCTCCTGCTTTTGAGTCATGGGTGCTTATGTGCAAGACCAAGTGTCTTGTGATGACCCCACCCATGTCTGACAGAGTAACGCTGCCTCCCTGGCAGGGCCTGCTCGCTGGGGAAGCAGAAATTAGAATAACCGCGGTTACAGGTTAAATAAAATCCCCAGGGTAGACACAATTGCGTGCAGAAATCCTGGAGGATGAATGAACCCTCACAGAAAGCACTGTTGGAGGTACACACAACCCTTGCCTTTGACTGGTTCCCAAGCCGGTTTTGCCTGCTTCTGCAGCACGACTGAATTCTGCAGAAGGGGTCGCAAACCCTTAAAAAAGGGGAGTTGCTTCTAAAGGCACTTTTGTTTTGCCACTAATAAAACCCCTCTGGAGCCCCCGCCCCGGTGACCCTGTGCACACTCACCCGGATTCCAAACCAACGACAACTCCCAGGCGTTCCCGTGTCCTCCACTCATCCTCCCATGTGCATTTGACCATAATTACCAGTTCACAGCTTGGTTTCTGACTTTTCCCCTTTTTTGTTCTGAAATGGGCTCCCTCAGCTCCCCGCAGGCCACGGGAATCCGCAGAACGCGGCTGCTGCTTTCTGGGAGAAGTTTTGGGGCTGCTGCGGTCTGCCAGCAGGGATGCTGGAGCCGGCAGGTCTTGAACTGTAATTCTGCTCTCAGGGCCCTGCCCTGGGACCTTCTGCAAGCTCCTTCCCGACTCCCCGCAGTGTTACGGACGATCTAAGGGAAATCAAGGCACTTTCAGCTCAAGCTGTTGCCTTCATTCACTCGGCTCTAACGGCAGTTGGGGTGAAGTGGGAGTTGACAGTATCTTCACGACAAACAAGAGTCCTGTATAAACACTCACGGCTTTTTCCAACAGAATTTCCCCTCCAAGCATGGTTTAAGCGTGGACTGTGTCTCCGATAACGCGTCTTCCAGGGAAGCCATCAGTGAGCTGACTCTGGAGGGAGCCCACAGTCCGTTAAGCGCGGATGCTCCAGGTAAATGCAGCGGGTGATGGTGATGCTCTTACAGGTTGTCTCGTACCACGTTTGCGGGTTCCCACTCCCCTTGCCTGCCTCAGTAAGCCGGGCCCTTCCCGGTGTCGCTGCTCGGTCTTCGTGCAGAGCAGCTGCTGCAGAGCATCCGCCACGTAGCTGGGGTGAAATCACAAGCACGTTCTCTGCAGCCCACCAAGGGCTTTTCCCCACCGTGGCTCCAGCCCTTGAGCCTGCAGCCACCTGCCAGCTCTCCCAGCTTTAAGAATATAAACCTGACTCATCTCTTAGACCTCTTTCGAACGCGTATCTTGTGATTGCCCCTGATTAACGAAGCTGTTAGAGGGAGGCGTTTTAGCCTGCTCACTTCTTCCTAACAGGAAGAACAGTCATCAGCCAAAGCTGTTTGTCGGAGGAACCTTGTCTCACTGTTCTAAGATAACTGTCTAATTATTTTTTTTTTTGTTCAGAGGTGAGTACAAGTGTTGGCTCTGAGCTGGAGGACCCGGAGGACTCTGTGCAGGAAAAGACAGACGGTGACTCGGACACGGTCCTGGGGACCCAGCCCCGGTGCCATTTCAGCCGACAACCTGTAAAATATATTCGAGCACAGGCAAAAACAAAACCGGTCATTCCCAAGTCTTCCAGTTTGCCCTTGAGGACTACCACGTTAGTCAACGTGGCAATGGAGCCTGGTGCAGAAGGCAACCCTGCCGACGGCAGCTCTGTGACAAAGGACACCCCAGAGGAGAGCACGAGGAGAGGGAACAGCTCGCCCGACACAAACACACTCAAGCACCGCTCAGGAGGGAGACAGCAGCTCAAACATTTTGAGATCACGCAGGAAACCGCCAGGATTGTCTCAAAGTTTAACCTCGATGATGCTTCTTCTGCATCCCCCGAGCCTTCTCTGGAGAGTGTGGAGTCTGCTGGGAAAGCAGAGGACCTCAGCCCAGGGACATACCTATAGAAAAACCCCAAGGGGTAACAGATAAAAGCAACGGGAAGGGAGAGGGGCCCCAAGCCCAACACCTGCTGAAGGAAGGAACGGAAAGGGGGCGAGAAGAACGTCCTGTTTGTATTTAGCGTGCAGGCTGAGAAAAGATACCTGCTGTGAACTACCTGGGAGGCTTTCAGCTAAACCAGGATTTGCTCTTTGTTTGTTAACAAACCCATAGAAGCAAATCCAACGGGTCACTCTCCGAAACACGCTCTGCTGAGCACGAAGGACAATGTGAGGAGGAGAGGAACCCCAGACTGCAGGGCTAGAAAAAAACGTAGCCAGGAAGGAGGCAACTGAAACATAGGACAGTAGACAGAAAACGTTCTCAAAGGGTCTTTTTCTGGCAGCTGCGACGAGCACTGATTTTTGCCATTTTTATTTCACAGCATTTCTGAGCGTAACTCACTTTTTGGAGTGTAATAGAACAGGGTAAAGGGGCAAAGTTCATCTACTCTGGATCCTTCTGCTTCCCTTACCGGAGCTTCAACTTGCTCGTCAGCACAAAGCCCTTCTGGAAAGGGAAGAGCCACCGTCCTACTGAGCCGGGCCCCGTTTCTCCAAACCATTAATCCTATTTCCCCTCAAAGCACACTGAGCTTCCGCAACACTCCCCGGGGACGCTGCTGCCGTGGGGCAGGCGGCAAAGCCCTGAACCCCCAGTGGCTATGAAGATTTCTTGGCTTTAAGCCCTGGCTCTCCACCTCACCAGCCCCTGGGTTACCCCAATGCTCCTCTCTGTCTCCCGGCAGCGGATTTTCTGTCCAAATTTTAGCAGGACGGGGAGAATTTTGTCCTGTAGTGCCATCTCGTGACACACGCGTGGGGAAGGGCTCCCGTGCTGCTCGCTCCTGGGGACACCTCTGCTGCTCCAGGTGGCCTCGGCCCCTGGCTGTGTACAGAGCATGAAATTCAGACCACAACGTGAAAAAAAAAAAAACAAAACAAAACACCAAACTCTGCACAAAGGCAGATTTCTGTGCTCACCACCTGCTGCAAAGGCACGAGGAGATGTACAGAGACACCAGAGCTAAACCCTAGAGGAAAACATCACGCTTTCCCCAAAGAGCTCGGGACCTGAAGCAATCTACTTCACAAATTTCTTTCGGCTCACCAACAGTTTTTGCCCTGTTTCTTTCCAAGGCTGTAAAAAGAAGTGCTAAGGATCTATTATTTGTGTTTGTACAGTTCAGGCTAAAGAGAGTTTGCATCTCTGAAGCGATGTATATTTGTTAATATAGTGCTTGGAATTCTTGAATACTAAATTATCTTTGACTGTAGAACTTCTGTAATAAAGTACGGGCTGGTTTATTATGAGCTTATCCTGTATTTGTTAAATGTGAATAGGGAAGCCTTGGGTAAACACTTGCTGGACTATTATTAACAGCGCCAAGTGCACTCTGATCTCTCTAAAACCAAGGTAACGCTTGCCCATAAGAATTTATGATTTGAGGAACCAGCAGAGCTAGAATAATAAAACCCCGAGATTCCTCTTCCTGCTGCACGTTTAACTCCAAGATTCACTCCAGGCAGAAGTGCTGGGGGGTTGTACAGTTCAACTCCCACCATCCACCTCTGCTTTGCTTCCAGCCACCCAATACATACGAAAATGCTATTAGAGGAAAGAGGTTCGCTCTCACCCCGTAACCCCTCGTTACTTGCTCTTAATTTGCTGAGGGTAGGAACTGCCAAAGCAACGCTCCCAGCCGGAGCTGTGCAGCTGCCAGGTCCCCCTCGCGCCCAGAGAGCTGGGACGCGGGGTCTGAAACCTCCTGCCCGGGATGGGGATTTTCTGTCACCCAGCCACAGCCAAGATGGTTTGATTTGGAAACCGAGACGCTGAATTTCAGAAGAAACTTGGCAGGGAGGGCAGCGTCATTTCCTTAATTCCTCTCACCTCCCTGAGGTTGCATCTTCACTTCAAAGGGCCAGACCCGGCTCTATTTACCTACAGCAAAAGTGCTAACAAGGAATAACCTCATTTCCCAGCTCAAAGTAGGAGCAGAGATCTTACAAACGTTTTATTTTCACAGCAGCACCTTACACCAGCAGCTGCCTGAGCCCCCAACACAGAGGATGGCAGCACCACCCCTCTACCTGAGGCACAAACCCAGAGCCACCCTCTCACAAAACCTTTACGAGCCAGACAACCACTAAACCAACTTCTTACTTCAAGCTTTTTGTTTTGAAATCAGCCAGTGTGAACCCAGAGCACAAAGCACCCAACTCCTCAGCCAGTCAGGATGCTCTGAGCATCAGTCCCTCTCCATTCAGTAAATTAAAAGCCTCAGGTCTTCACACACACAGGTCTCAGCTGGGCTGCGTTAGCCGGACTTTGAACTGAACGAGGGGAGTTCAAGCACCTGATGATTTTAGGGCAGGGACCAGAAGATGCCTTTTTCTTGGAGAAACCAGAGTCTGTGATTTGCTAATCATTGAGTGTTTAATTGCAACCAGGCTACTGACCGTTCTGCCCCATATCTCCTGCCCTCAAAAAAAAAAAAAGGAGCTCTAGAGTTTACCTTCATCCTTCTAAAACCAACCAAATCAGATAGATCTGCAGATATCAGGAGTCTTGAGGAGAAAATCTGCCAGGTATTTCCAGCAGAGATTGCTGAGGGTTCACATTTCAGTGTTCCAAGCAGAGCACAGCAAGGTAAGAGTCATTATTCTTCTCTTCCCCCCCC